>NW_006159505.1:645385-677373 GCF_000334495.1 Tupaia belangeri chinensis | reverse complement strand
TTTTTGATTTTTTTTTCTTTTTTTGTTGTTTTTCTCTGTCTCGTTTTCTTTTTTCTTGTCTCTTCACTCTCCAATATCCTTTCAGTGTGTTTTTAGACAGATCTAAGATCACTGTAGCTAAACATTCAAATACTAATAGGGTTGAAATATTCCCCACTATCTTCTGAATCTGCTGCACCAGCAAGCACAATAGAACAGCAAAGAGATTCTGGATCACCTCTGTCTGCTTGCTCCTTAACATTAAGGCTGAACCTCCAGAATTTGAAAGAAAACACAACATTCATCAGATGACAAGAAATCACCGCCGGATCACGAGAAACATGGGAAAACAAGAAAATACCTCTCCTCCTAGGGAAAAGAGTAACTCTTCATCCACAAGCAGTTCGGTGAAAATCATGGAAATGTCTGATAAGGAATTCAGATCATTCATAATGTCTAAGCTAACAGAGATGGAAGAGAAGAGAGATAATGAACTACTAAAGAGAAAGGAGAAAGAGATTGACGAGTTCCAAGAGATGAGGAAATTCCTGCAAGATCTAAAAGTGGAATTACACACTTTACAAAAGACTCAAACCGAACTGCTAGAGATGAAGTCTATAATACAAGAAGTCAAAATCTCCCTGGAAAGCATTAAAAGCAGACTAGATCATTCAGAAAATAGAATCTCAGATGTAGAGGAGAAAATGGCTGGCCTAGAAAAATCCACCATGAAGGCTGAGAAAATGGCACAAAAATTTGAGAATAATATGCGAGAAGTACTGGATACCATCAAACGTCCAAATATCCGGATAATTGGCATTCCAGAAGGTGAGGAAACCCATAAGGGCATTGATAATCTATTCCAGGAAATCCTGCAAGAAAACTTTCCAAACCTAGAGAGGCATTCAAAGATCCAGTCCCAGGAAATACAACGGACCCCAAATAGAATCAACCCTAGAAGATCTTCTCCAAGACACATTATAGCCAGGTTGACCAAAACTGCAGACAAAGACAAGATACTAAGATTAGCAAGAGAAAAACATCAAGTTACCTACAAAGGACATCCCATCAGGCTAACAGCAGATCTCTCATCAGAAACAATAAAAGCGAGGAGAGAATGGGAAAATATATTCCAAGTGTTAAGAGAGAAGCAGTTTCAGCCAAGAATACTGTATCCGGCAAGATTATCTTTCAGGTGGGAAGAAAAGACAAGAACATTCTCAGATAAACAAAACCTGAAAGAATTTACCAGCACCAGACCAGACCTCCAAGAAGTTCTCAAGGATGTGCTGTATCAGGAAAACTAAACGCAGATACATGGAAATAAGAGTCCAAAAACTGAGAAAGTAGCTAACTTAATCATAGGGACAAGTCTGGAGTTGAATACTATATCCCAGAATTTAATCAGGAAAATTGAACCAGAACAGAAGATAAAAGTATATGAGACTGATAGGTTCATGCACCTACCATTTGAACAGAATCCTAACCTGTTTCCGGGCTTTAAGCAAAGTTCCTTGGCGGTTCTTTGATTTAAGTTAAAACTGGTTTTCTTAGTAGTAACGAGGGAACTCACCTTTGAAAGTAGTCAGGTTATGTAGGAAATTGTGTGATCAATGCAATGTGGGTGGGAAGGGAATGGAGGACAATTTTGGACACTAGAGGTGGTGTGAGAGGAGGGTGGGAAGGGACAGAGGGTCAGAAAGAGGGGTGGAATTAATTCTAGCAACTAGAAGTGGAAATTTATATTTTTTGTAATGTGCATGATTGAGTCACTATGCAGTGTGTACTGGATGGGAGATCGCATTTTGTGTGCTGTGATGATGCCTAGAGAAGGAATGTAAATTGAGTTACAAAAAAGAGTTTCAGGAAAACAAAATATATCTATTCAATGACTGCAGTAGGATATGTAGCCCCAGTTAGGTGCTACTTGATAGGATGCGTAAAGTTAGACTTGTGCTCATGGAAATGTGTGTGTCACATGTGTTTGCTAGGAGGGTATTTGGATTGATGAGGGTCTTTGGTGATTCAATAAAATGTGGGGGGAAAATGGTATAGAAATAGATAACAGAGACAGTGTGGGAGGAGAACAGGAGGTGGCAGAGGGTAAGAGAGGGAACCAAGGATGGGGGAGAAAAAGCAAAACATACAGAAAACAAGAAATGGAAGATCATTTGCTGACAATAACATGTTTGTTGATGTGCTTGATTGAGACAATATACAGTGTACTCTGGATGGAAAATCTCATTTTGTATGCTGTAATGATGGACAGTGAATGAATGCAAATAAATAAATTGGGAAAAAAATAAAAAATAAAATAAAATAAAACGTTATGAATATTTAAAAAAAAAAGATGTCACTGGTCTACTAGTCAGAGTAGGAGCTTATGGAGATCAGGTGATCAGTGGGGTTTTAGCTTAGGTCTTAAGTGGGTTCCCTACTTCCATCCTATGGTTATTTCACTAGGTCTGGAGTGTGTAATGGACAGAGATACTCAGCAACTGTCAGAATTCCCACATTGCTTCTCTGACCTGTGGAGTTGGGACTACTGTGGGAAAGGCCAAGTAGAAGCCACTAAGAACTGCCTCTGCCTAGAAAAGTGGTAAACCAAAATGAATATTGCATTCTTAGATGGATGACAAAGATTAGTGCCACCAACAAAGACTTAAAGTATGCAGGGAAGTGATCCCCACCCAATCTTCGTTCAACTCAGGAAGTCTTTAAAGCAGGCAGATCACACTGGATTTTGGGAAGAATAATATGACCTATGGGTTTGGGCCAGGCTTGGGTCTGCAACCCAAATCAGGGCCTACTTTGGTCTTTATGTCAGATTTAGGCTCCAGGGCCGGACCTTGTCTATATGTCTGAGGTCAGCCTAGAGGGCTCAAGGTTTTGATTTATGTGTTTGACTCAGTTTGGGTTCTCCAATGTAGGGCCTAGTCTGATATTTGAGTCAGATTTGGACCCAGGAAAGATGACTAAGCTGGGTTTACATGTTAGACTTGGAGAGTCCTGTACAGGACCTGATCTGGATGACCTAGAGTAGGCATGACTTATATGCCTGTTCAGATTTGGGAATCTCATGTAAGGGTCTCACCTGTATTGGGGACTAATTGGACTCTAGAACCCAACCTGGTGCCTGGATTAGACTGGAAACCACAAGGCTGACTTGTGTATTTGGTCAGGACCGAACTGCATGTTAAGACTTAGTCTGTATTTGCGAGGGACTGGGCTCCAGAAAATGTCCTGACCTGTGTGTTTGCTTCAAACTGGATATTCAGGGCAGGTCGTGATCTATATGACTTGCTCTATATGACTCCTAGTGGAACTCCATACATCCAGTTATTAATTGGGTTTTTCTCAGGAGTTTGTAGAGGACAGAGAAACTAAAGAAAATAAGTAGGTAAAAACAATTTTATTCCTGGGGTAAAAATAGCACATTCTAAGAATTTAAGAAACAATAGTTGACCAACAGTGGACCACCTGTATGCAGAGCCCATAATCTGCTCCTGAGCTTCAGCCTGTCCCTGAGTACTACCAGCTTAGCTCTTGTTTCCAGAGGTCACAGCCCCTGCCTCCCAAGTTGAAAAGTCTTCTCACCCTGGCAGTTTCCTCTCCACCCTCATGTTCTGCAGCCTCTTTGGCTTCTCTCCAACTTCCTGGGCTGATTCCTTCCCACAGAGCATCTTTTCTACATGTTGCCGAATCTCCCTAGTCCTCACCCCATAAATGATAGGATTCAAGGCTCCTGGAAGAAGCAAATAAATGGCACTGAGCAGATTCTGGACATCCTGAGACACAGTCTTGGCCACTCGGAAGACAATGGAAGTGGAAAGACCAGAGAGGTAGATGGTGAGGATCACCAGTAAGTGGGAGCCGCACGTGTGCAAGGCCTTGGCTCGGGCTCCCCCAGAAGAGATCTGGAAGGCAGCATATATGATGCGGGTGTAGGAGGTCCCCAGCAGGGTCAGATCAAAGGTCACAGTGACCAACCGCATAACCAGCCCCAACCGGTTGTTGAAAGTCAGGTCTCCACAAGCTATGCTCAGCAATGCAATGTACTCACAGGTGAAGTGTCGAATCACTGCTGTCCGGCAGAATTGAGCTTGTGCAGTTAGTACCACCAAGGGCACTGCCACTCCTAGGCTCCGTGTAAGGGCAAGAATGGCCAGCAGGCCCAGCAGACGGGAGGTCATCAGGTCAGAATAGCGGAGTGGATGGCAGATGGCCATGTAGCGGTCCAGGGCCATGGCCAGAAGGAGGTTATAGTCCAGAAGGAGGGTAAAGTAAATAAAGAACATCTGGGCCAGGCAGCCTTGCAATGAGATGGGGTTAGCATAATGCATAAAACCCTCCAGCATTTTAGGCATCACGGTTGTGGTAGCACAAATGTTGACAGCCAGTAGCAGAGCGATAAGCACATACATGGGCTGGTGGAGATTCGGCTTGGCCACCACTGTGTGGATGATCAGGGCATTGGCAGAGATGATGGTCACATACAGAAAGGTAAGAGGCAGGATCAGAAGGGGCCGCCATTCTTGCAATCCAGGAAAACCCACCAGGAAGAAGGTGGTATAGGAGATGTTGAAGGTGCTGGCATTTCCATCATCGCCCATTAGCTTCAGCCTGGCCTGGTAATCAGGGGTTGGGATCAGAGACTGTTAGAACAAAATGGTCAAAGGGAAAAAAGCCTATTTCTATTTCAGGACCTGAGGAGCTTGTGATGAAAGTCCACTTTTTCCTGTATGGTACAGGACTGTGCCAAGTCTAATGGGAGCTACAAACATAAACAAGACATTCTTTGTCCTCAGAGGGCTCTGAGCCTTACATGTGTGAAATGTAAACTTGCAAGATACTTGTTTATCTGTGCTATTCCAGGTATTTGCTGAGTGAAAAGATTAGAGATAGGGTAAATATGGTATACAAGATGGATAAAAGATTGATGGCCAGAGGTGAAACAAGAAAGGTCGAAGAAAAGAAACTTTTGAGAGGAAAAGAGGGCTGGCTCTAGCTCAGTGGTGAAGGGAGCCAGATCCCACGTGACCAACTGTGGATCGAGTCCTGGCTCAAGTGACTTGAATAACACTCCAGGCACATGTGCATGTGTGTCTCCATATCCCAGCAGGATAGAGAAATGGAGAATAGATTATGGGGTGGACCATACCTCATTGGGGGTGTTTTCTCCATTTCTCTTTGTCTCTGGTGAGTGTAGCTGCCCTCTAGCAAAAATGAAAAAAAGAAAAAGAAGAGGAAGAAAAAACAGTATATAAAGAATTTTCATGGATCCTTGGAAAGAACAAGTGGGTTAAGGCACTGGACTCTCATGTGGACAATGAGTCCCAGACCCACTGGCTTCAAGCTCATGCTGAGTGTGTGTGTGTGTGTGTGCTATGCCTCAGATCCCAAAAGGAGAATGGAAGAGAAAAGATTGGGGCATGACCATCCCCTCTGGGGCGGGGGGTGATATCTCACTTTCTGTTTCTGGTGAACACATGCAAAAATCTCTCTCTCTTAAAAAAAAAAAAAAGAAAAAAAAAAAGGCCAAATGGGGCTTACAGGGTGGAGAGGAACCAGCCAAAAATGATATCCTCACTTGTGTACTTCAGGCACACTGTGGCAAGAACAAAGGAAAGTTACTGAGAAAGACCTCTGGTCTTCCTGGATCATAAGCAACAGGCTGTAGAGGCTATGAGGCTACTCCCTAAATCCCTCAAGGCTCGCTAGTGCCTCCTATATAGCCTTGTCCTCAGTGACCTGAATGACAATCTTGCTTTCCTTTTAGAATGTAAGTTTGGGGAAGGCAGGGGTAACAGCCTACTTCTGTTGTGCTCACTGGAGCTCAAGAACAAAGCCACCATGGATACACTAGGGATGATG
This sequence comes from Tupaia belangeri chinensis, assembly GCF_000334495.1. Lineage (NCBI taxonomy): Eukaryota > Metazoa > Chordata > Mammalia > Scandentia > Tupaiidae > Tupaia > Tupaia belangeri. The sequence goes on along the minus strand of NW_006159505.1, from coordinate 671,520 downwards.
GTTGTTGAGTAGGTGCACGAGGAATAGGGAAAAGATGGGAAGAGGCTAAACATTTAATTGGGCCTTTAGAGCAGTTATTTGAAAGCTGTGATCAAGTTTTTGTATAATTAAGGAAGTAGATATTAAATGATTCAGCAATGGGACCACATCTTATCCAGATTCCACAATTTGGTGGTGGTTGGTCCGCCACTGTGTGGATGATCAGGGCATTGGCAGAGATGATGGTCACATACAGAAAGGTAAGAGGCAGGATCAGAAGGGGCCGCCATTCTTGCAATCCAGGAAAACCCACCAGGAAGAAGGTGGTATAGGAGATGTTGAAGGTGCTGGCATTTCCATCATCGCCCATTAGCTTCAGCCTGGCCTGGTAATCAGGGGTTGGGATCAGAGACTGTTAGAACAAAATGGTCAAAGGGAAAAAAGCCTATTTCTATTTCAGGACCTGAGGAGCTTGTGATGAAAGTCCACTTTTTCCTGTATGGTACAGGACTGTGCCAAGTCTAATGGGAGCTACAAACATAAACAAGACATTCTTTGTCCTCAGAGGGCTCTGAGCCTTACATGTGTGAAATGTAAACTTGCAAGATACTTGTTTATCTGTGCTATTCCAGGTATTTGCTGAGTGAAAAGATTAGAGATAGGGTAAATATGGTATACAAGATGGATAAAAGATTGATGGCCAGAGGTGAAACAAGAAAGGTCGAAGAAAAGAAACTTTTGAGAGGAAAAGAGGGCTGGCTCTAGCTCAGTGGTGAAGGGAGCCAGATCCCACGTGACCAACTGTGGATCGAGTCCTGGCTCAAGTGACTTGAATAACACTCCAGGCACATGTGCATGTGTGTCTCCATATCCCAGCAGGATAGAGAAATGGAGAATAGATTATGGGGTGGACCATACCTCATTGGGGGTGTTTTCTCCATTTCTCTTTGTCTCTGGTGAGTGTAGCTGCCCTCTAGCAAAAATGAAAAAAAGAAAAAGAAGAGGAAGAAAAAACAGTATATAAAGAATTTTCATGGATCCTTGGAAAGAACAAGTGGGTTAAGGCACTGGACTCTCATGTGGACAATGAGTCCCAGACCCACTGGCTTGAAGCTCATGCTGAGTGTGTGTGTGTGTGTGTGCTATGCCTCAGATCCCAAAAGGAGAATGGAAGAGAAAAGATTGGGGCATGACCATCCCCTCTGGGGCGGGGGGTGATATCTCACTTTCTGTTTCTGGTGAACACATGCAAAAATCTCTCTCTCTTAAAAAAAAAAAAAAGAAAAAAAAAAAGGCCAAATGGGGCTTACAGGGTGGAGAGGAACCAGCCAAAAATGATATCCTCACTTGTGTACTTCAGGCACACTGTGGCAAGAACAAAGGAAAGTTACTGAGAAAGACCTCTGGTCTTCCTGGATCATAAGCAACAGGCTGTAGAGGCTATGAGGCTACTCCCTAAATCCCTCAAGGCTCGCTAGTGCCTCCTATATAGCCTTGTCCTCAGTGACCTGAATGACAATCTTGCTTTCCTTTTAGAATGTAAGTTTGGGGAAGGCAGGGGTAACAGCCTACTTCTGTTGTGCTCACTGGAGCTCAAGAACAAAGCCACCATGGATACACTAGGGATGATGGTTGTTGAGTAGGTGCACGAGGAATAGGGAAAAGATGGGAAGAGGCTAAACATTTAATTGGGCCTTTAGAGCAGTTATTTGAAAGCTGTGATCAAGTTTTTGTATAATTAAGGAAGTAGATATTAAATGATTCAGCAATGGGACCACATCTTATCCAGATTCCACAATTTGGTGGTGGTTGGTAGTAGAGAGTGTGATGTTAAAAAGAACTAACCTTTATATACATAAGAATGGCTAACACATATTGGACATTGAGTATTCATCAAGCAGTGTTCCTTTTTTGTTTTTTAAAGTATGGTCTGACATTGAGGTTTTCTTTTTTATTAAATCAACCATGATTTTTAAAAATATATAATTATTTTATTTTATTTATTATTATCATTTTAATTTGACCAGAGAGAGACAAAGGGAAAGTGAGAAAGTAAACCACCAGGTCTGGGACTCGAACTTCATTCTGCCACGTGAGAGTCTAGCACCTCAGACACCACACTACCTGCCGGCCCATGTCTTCATTCCTACTTATCCTTGCTGTAATTGTTCTATTTTATTTTTTTCAATTTTTTTTTTTTGAGATTTTTGCTATAGGATATGTGCATTCACCAGAGAGAAAGACAGAGAGGCAAAAAGCAAGAAACCACTCCCCCCCCCAACCCACACACACACAGGGGTTGTGGCCACACCACAGTCCCTTCTCCTCCATTTTCCTCTCAGGATTTTGGGCATGAATGCACACATGCCTAGTGTGAATTTTAAGTGGCTGGGTCCGGGACTCAAACTGTAGTTGACTACATGGGAGTCCAGTGATGTAACCATTAAGCCATTTGACGGTTCCCTAAATTTATTTTTTCCATGAGTGAGAGACAGAGAGAAAGGGAGAGAGAGAGGGCACCCCCAATAGTTTTGACACTCAAGATCCACACTCAGCTTATTTAGTTCTGGATCCTGGGTACATGCATGTCAAGTACTTAGGGAGGTTTGCAGATGTGAATCTGGTACCACATGGGTCAGTCTCATAGGCCATTGTGTTTTATAGTTGCACCATCATACTGTCCCAGGCAGTGCTCTAAGGTCTTTCATGTATTAACTAAATTTAAAAAAAAATCTTGGTCTGGTCTCATGGCCTGATTGCTAAGGGAACCAGTTCCTACATGACCAACAAAGTGGTTTGAGTCCCAGATCTGGTGGCTTAAAAACCGCACAGGGTGAGTATGCATGCATGTTCCAAATCCCAATGGAGGAGAAAAGATTGTGGTGTTGCAGAAAAAAACGATGCCAGTGAATGGAAAGCAGCACTCAGAGAGATTAGAACTGTTTATTACACCGGCAGGCACAGAGGAGTTAGCACTCTGTATCTCCAGCCCTGACTGGGGGTTGGACATGGTCTTTTATGGGGAAATTGGGAAAGGGGAGGTCTTGGGATGGGAAATGGGCTCAGGACCCACCCTACGCAGCGTCAAAGGAAAGAGTCGGAGAAGCAGGAAGTCTAATCTTTTCAAGGCACTAATCTAGTCAAGGTACTCATCTATTCAAGGTTTTTAGGTTACCCTGTAGCGCTGGGGAGGGGCAGTAAGTCTACCAGAGGGCAGAAACTTCAGGCAGCTATCAGCCCTGAGTTATTAATGAATTCAGGGGCTTCATATCAGCATGACCACATCCCATGAGGGGATACTTTCTCTCCCTTTGTTTTTGTTTCTCTAGTGAGCATGTGCATCCTCTGCTGTCAGCCAGGTGGTTTCTGGCTCTCAGGGCACAACACACAGTAGTGTGCTATGGGGAGCAACTCTCCAGAGTGCATTCTTTTAAAAACTTCAGGCTGATCAACTCTGGTTTGTCTGGGACTTTCTGGGTTATAGCACTGAAAGTCTGGCACCCTAGGAAAATATTCAAGCAAACCAAACAGCTGACCACTTTTCTACTACTAACTAGAAGATTAGAGAAGCTTATAAAATGTAGAGCAGTTAGAAAATATCTTTCTCTTTATTTTAGTTGTATTGTCTTTGAAGATCAGCATTTGTATGGCTGTTACTATAGCCACCCTTTGGGATCTTCAGAGAATGAAAAAGCACATCTAGAAATTCACACTTCAGGGAGAAATCAAAAGTAAGTGAATTTGGGGACCAGCAGTTGGTGTAATGAATATGTCACTGGACTCCCATGTAGTCGACTGCAGTTTGAGTCCCAGACTCAGGCTTAAACTCATGCCAGGCATATATGTGTGCATGCCCAAGATCCTGAGAGAATGGAGGAGAAGGGATTGTGGTATGGCCATCTCACCTGGGGGATTATTTCTCGCTTTCTGTCTCTGTCTTTCTGGTGAGCTCACATGCCCTATAGAAAAAACCTCTCCAAAAAAAAAAAAAGTAAGTGAATTTGGGATTCCAAAGCTAACTCCAGAATAGCTTTCTGGAAATTTTAGAGGATTTTGTCGTACAGCGTAACTCAGACTTTGGGCAATGTACTGCTGTTAGGGTGAGGAGAGGACGCCCCCAGCTCTTGTTGGGAAGTGGTGAAAATCCTTATAAAGAAGGCCTGCAGAGGACTTTTTTTTTTTTTTTTTTTTAAGAGTTTTGCTATAGGATGTGTGTGCTCCCCAGAGAGACAAAGAGACAGAAAGTGAGGATTCATTCTCCAGGGGGGATGGCCATGCCGTAATCCCTTCTCCATTTTCCTCTTGAGATTTTGGGCACACGTGTACAAGCGCTCAGTGTGAGTTTCAAGCTGTGGGTTCCAGGGCTTGTACCATGGTCTACTACATGGGAATCCAGTGATGTAGTCATTTCTCCATCTGCTGGTCCCCTGCAGAGGACTTTTATAGAGGAGGGTGGAGTTGAAGAGTGAGGTGAGAGATGGATCATGACAGAATGAAGAGGTGGGAGGAAAATACATCCTGGAGGAAAAGCAGCCAAGAAGATGCCCAGGGCTCACGTTCTCTTCCTTCTCAAATATATCAGAGGATGGTCATCCTTTAGGAGGTGGGGGAAACTGACAGTGGCAGGCCATTGGTCTCCTAACCTAAACAAGATTGGTGTGTCTGTATCACACAAACTGTAATGTGCTGTTCTTTTTTGAAGGTATCTCAGGTAGGTTCCTTAGCTAGTTTCTTGGATAGTGGGCCCCAAAGCAGTTAATAAAGGAAAGGTAGAATAACAACCTTCTACAGAAAGAATGAAAACACACAGATCAGTTCACAGGCTGATACAGATCGTCAGAGAGATGATGAGATATTTCTAGAGTCAAGTCAATCAGACTTACACACTATTATAAGTGGAGAGAGCAGGATTAACATTAATTTGAAGGGTTTATGTTGTTTCTTTAAGCTATGATGACTATGTTGGAGCTGCAAAAACCCAAGAAGGGAAGAACAGGCTTGAAAAGTTGGAAGGTACGATGAGTGAATTGCATTTGACTATTTTGAGGACTCACAAAGTGAAGAGATTTCCAGCCAACAATCAGACATAAGGGTGGAAAACTCAGACAAATGATTAAGGCTAGAGATGTAAGTAGGGGTCATACTTTCATAGAGGACATCAGATAGAATCTATGAGGCAGACAGAAATATGGATGTCAGTGAAGGATTCAGAGAAAGAAACAGAGGGAGCAAGAACCAGGAGCAAATGGAGTGCTGGAAAACAGAGAGATTTGGTTGCTTTTAGAGACATCACAATAAAGAAATTTAAAGACTTGTAGAGAGGTCAGCAGGTGACATGGTAGTTAAGATGCTGGACTCCCACATGAGTGACCGCGGTTCAAGTCCTAGATCTGGCAGCCTGCTTTCTTACCTGCTTCTACCCTGACCCCAATTCTGTCTCTCTCTGGTGAGTGCACATGTCTTATACCAAATTAGAAAATAATAATAAAATTAAATCTTAAAACAAACAAACAAACAAACAAACAAACAAAAACCCCACCAAACTCATAGAGGTGGAAGATCTAGATAGCTGAATTACCCTATATGGCTTAATATTCTGTTAGAGGAATGTGACAGACAGGAGAGCTGAGATGAAGATGCCAGGCGTCACATGCTTTCCGCAGAAAGAGGCATACCTCCTCCCCGGTGAAAGCCAAAGCCACTGCCAACTCCTTGATTTCCTCCTGTCCCCACAAACTGTTTGGCTCTTCCTTCAGTTCCCAGAGAGATTTCCCTTCTTGCCTCTGGCCTCAGAATATCTTCCACTTCTCTCTTCATTCCCCTTAGCTTATGAAAAGGTTCAAATCTCTATTCCTTAAGAAAATAAACCTTATCTTCATACATCCCCCTATATCACACTGTTTCTCTTCCCCTTTAAAACCAAGCCCATAACACGTCTTTACCATATGCTATAATCACTGGCTTCTTATCTATCTCCCTCTCTTGCCAATGGTCCCCTGCAGAGGACTTTTATAGAGGAGGGTGGAGTTGAAGAGTGAGGTGAGAGATGGATCATGACAGAATGAAGAGGTGGGAGGAAAATACATCCTGGAGGAAAAGCAGCCAAGAAGATGCCCAGGGCTCACGTTCTCTTCCTTCTCAAATATATCAGAGGATGGTCATCCTTTAGGAGGTGGGGGAAACTGACAGTGGCAGGCCATTGGTCTCCTAACCTAAACAAGATTGGTGTGTCTGTATCACACAAACTGTAATGTGCTGTTCTTTTTTGAAGGTATCTCAGGTAGGTTCCTTAGCTAGTTTCTTGGATAGTGGGCCCCAAAGCAGTTAATAAAGGAAAGGTAGAATAACAACCTTCTACAGAAAGAATGAAAACACACAGATCAGTTCACAGGCTGATACAGATCGTCAGAGAGATGATGAGATATTTCTAGAGTCAAGTCAATCAGACTTACACACTATTATAAGTGGAGAGAGCAGGATTAACATTAATTTGAAGGGTTTATGTTGTTTCTTTAAGCTATGATGACTATGTTGGAGCTGCAAAAACCCAAGAAGGGAAGAACAGGCTTGAAAAGTTGGAAGGTACGATGAGTGAATTGCATTTGACTATTTTGAGGACTCACAAAGTGAAGAGATTTCCAGCCAACAATCAGACATAAGGGTGGAAAACTCAGACAAATGATTAAGGCTAGAGATGTAAGTAGGGGTCATACTTTCATAGAGGACATCAGATAGAATCTATGAGGCAGACAGAAATATGGATGTCAGTGAAGGATTCAGAGAAAGAAACAGAGGGAGCAAGAACCAGGAGCAAATGGAGTGCTGGAAAACAGAGAGATTTGGTTGCTTTTAGAGACATCACAATAAAGAAATTTAAAGACTTGTAGAGAGGTCAGCAGGTGACATGGTAGTTAAGATGCTGGACTCCCACATGAGTGACCGCGGTTCAAGTCCTAGATCTGGCAGCCTGCTTTCTTACCTGCTTCTACCCTGACCCCAATTCTGTCTCTCTCTGGTGAGTGCACATGTCTTATACCAAATTAGAAAATAATAATAAAATTAAATCTTAAAACAAACAAACAAACAAACAAACAAACAAAAACCCCACCAAACTCATAGAGGTGGAAGATCCAGATAGCTGAATTACCCTATAAGGCTTAATATTCTGTTAGAGGAATGTGACAGACAGGAGAGCTGAGATGAAGATGCCAGGCGTCACATGCTTTCCGCAGAAAGAGGCATACCTCCTCCCCGGTGAAAGCCAAAGCCACTGCCAACTCCTTGATTTCCTCCTGTCCCCACAAACTGTTTGGCTCTTCCTTCAGTTCCCAGAGAGATTTCCCTTCTTGCCTCTGTCCTCAGAATATCTTCCACTTCTCTCTTCATTCCCCTTAGCTTATGAAAAGGTTCAAATCTCTATTCCTTAAGAAAATAAACCTTATCTTCATACATCCCCCTAGATCACACTGTTTCTCTTCCCCTTTAAAACCAAGCTCATAACACGTCTTTACCATATGCTATAATCACTGGCTTCTTATCTATCTCCCTCTCTTGCCAAGATTGAAAGTGCGCTTAGCAGGAAGACCACGTTTTCTTCATCTCTGTGTCAGTTTCCAGCATGGAACCTGCTGCAGAGCAGGTGCTCAGTAAGGGTTGTGTTGAAGGGCCCATGGATGCACCAAGGGATTTTATTGAGCGTTCTTCGTTGCAACTAAGCGCATCTGTTTGAGGTAGACTGTATGAATGAATGAATGAATGAATTAATTAATTAAAACCTAACCTCACCAAGGCTCAGAAGTTTCAAGTGATTTGCTTCATCTCATTTAGCAAAAAGAACCAGTCCTCAAATCTAGGTTTCTAGGACTTTTCTATCTACATCCTTCACACCCCACATGTGAGTCAGCGCTGGACAGGTTTCAAGACTTAATCTCAGTAGTGATGCTTAGTTAGCATTTACCAAATACTTATTACATGCCAGACATGATTCCAAGTGTTTTCCATATAGTATCTTTTTTCTTTTTCTTTTTTTTTTGAGAGAGGTTTTTGCTATAGGGCACATGCGCTCGCCAGAAAGACAGAGAGAGACAGAGAGACAGAAAGCGAGAAATCACCCCCTGGAGGGATGGCCACACCGCAATTCCTTCTCCTCTATTCTCCTCTCAGGATCTTGGGCACGCACGCAAATGTACCCAGCATGAGTTTAAGCCACAGGGTCTGGGACTTGAACCATGGTAAACTATATGGTAGTCCAGTGACATAGCCATTACTCCAACTGCTAGTCCCCGTATAGTATCTTTTTAATACTACAACAATCCTAAGAGATGGAAACTACCTGGGTTAAAAATCTCATATCTCCTCACCTTGGCAGCCTGGAGTTGTCTCTGAATGGATTGCAGCCTGCTGTGGTTTGCTTTGTCTCTGAAGAAGTACGACCTGAGGTTAGTGCCCAGCTCCAAGGCACTGATTTGAGCTGAGGGAGAGGGTGGATAATTAGATCTGTGGCTCCAGGGAAGGAGCCTGAGCAGATTCCCAGAGGGAAGTCATTTCCAGGGACTCAAAGGAGGAAACAAAGAGAAACTGGAAAAACTTTTCTTTCTCTTAGGGAGGACCCCAGGGAGAGGGGCTAAGTGAAGGTGACAGTATACTAACATTTTCATCCCAAAAGTTCTTGGTATTTCTCACAGAGAAGTCACCTCTGTTAATGGATGTCCCCCATTTTTTTTTTTTTGAGAGAGATTTTTGCTATAGGTGTGTGCACTCTCTGGAGAGACAGAGAGAAAGCAAGAAATCACCACCTCCACCCCCAGGGGAATGGCCATGCCACCATCCCTTCTCCTCCATTCTCTCTGGATTTTGGGCATGCATGCACACCCATCTGGTGTGAGTTTCAAGCTGCTGGGCCCGGGATTTGAATTGCAGTCAGCCATGTGGGAGTCTAATGCCTTAAACACTATGCTACCTGCTGGCCCCAGATATCTCCCATTTTACAGATGAAGCATTTGAGACTCTGAGAAAGCCAAACAGGTTTTAGGTTAGGCTTGATCCTGGGGGCACTAACAGGCATAAAATAGGTTACCGCTGGCCAGGTGGAATGGGGCTCACCTGAGGGAAAGGGGCTCTTACATTTTGGCTGTTACATGAAATTTAGCAGTCACCTGAGAGCTGGAAAGTGAACTTGGTGACAGTAGGAGAACCCAGTTATCGAAACAGGGACCCGATTTAGGGCCAGTGTGTTAATACGTGTGCCCACAGAAGCTGGAACACCCATGTGTGCGCACCCATGCTGAAGGTGGTGAGGTGTTTACTGCCCCATTCTAGACTGGAGCTAGGGCGGAAGGTGAACACATGTGAACTCTACTGTGAAAAGCCGGCACCACAGGCAAGTGCTGGCTCCTCTATGGAGGCATCACCAATTTGTCCTCTAGAATTCTGAAATAATAGGAGTGAAAAAAACTCTTTTTCTGCCTTTTTGGGATGAATTGAGTAATTTTTATGATTCCATTTTCTTTCTTTTTCTTTTTTTTTGAAAGACATTTATTGCTATAGGGCATGTGCACTTGCCAGAAAGACAGAGACAGAAAGCGAGAAATCACCCCTCAGGGAGGATGGCCATGCCGCAATCCCTTCTCCTCCATTCTCCTCTTGGGATCTTGGACATGCACGCACACAGGCCCAGCATGAGTTTAAGCCACTGGGTCTGGGACTCGAACCGTGGTTGACTACATGGGAGTCCAGCAACATAGCCATTATGCTGGTCCCTCCATTTTATTTCCTAGTTGGCTTATTAGCTGTACTTTGTTGTGTTACTACAGGGTTTGTTGTATACATCTTTAACTTGCCATGTCCTATCTTCAAGTAATGCCATGTCACAAAGAGCACAAAAGGACTTCAAGAAGTTGGTAGAGGGGTTGGCAGGTGGTGTAGTGGTTGAGGACGCAGGACTCTCCCATTGCTGAACACAGTTTGAGTCCCGGACTGGGTGGCTTGCTTTCTCATTTTCCCTCTCTCTTACTCTGTCCCTCTCTGGTCAAATTCAAATAAATAAATAAAATAAAATAAAATAATTTTTTAATAAAAAAACTTTACAAAAAAAGTTGGTAGAAAAAATGGAATTAAAGTAAAAATTTGGTGCAAAAAAATTGAAATCCATGTATAATTTTTCATAACATGCATTTTCCCATGAACTTTTTGAATACTTCTCCCAACGAAGGTTCTTAGAGCAGGATAATTTAATTTCCTCTCTTCTAGTATTTGTGTTATAATTGTCATGTTTTATTTCTGAATTAATTATAAACCTCACAGTATGTTATAATCCTTTGGCTATAAACAATGTATTATATCCTAAAGAGATTTAGAAAAATAAGACCAAAATAATTAATATTATGTTGCAAAAGTCATTCACATTGTTTATATGGCTGCAGTTTATTTTATGGTTGGTAGCACTCCAAAGTATGGCTGTGGCATAGCTTATTTCCTTAGTTTATCCCCAAAGGACACTTGCATTATTTGTGGTTTTTCACAATGAGGAACAATGTCCCTACAAATATTCTTGTATGTATGTTTTTCTTCTCTTTAGGAAAGAGACAAGAAGAAAAAGAGGGAAATGGAGACAGAGCTAGGTTTTTGTTTTGTTTTGTTTTGTTTTTAAATCTTACCAAAGCATGCATGTGCTTGTCAGACAGAGACAGAGTGAGGGAGAGTGAGGAAGCACCCTCCCATGGGAAATGGTCTTGCAGCAATCCATTCTCCCCCATCTCTCCCTTCTTTTGGGATTCTGGCACACACACATATGTGCACCAGCATGTTTCTCAAGACTTTGGGTTTGGAACTTGAGCTGTGAGATCAGCTTTGTGGGATGCAGTTACCTCAACCACCACACCAGAGACTGGCCTGAGGTTGGTATTTTTAACAGGGTTTTGCTGTGTTGTGATCTTTCTGCCCCATCCTCCCAATAGCTAGGATTATAGACATGCATAACCTCCCCCAGCATATTCAGGTTGTCTTAGAAACTGAGCCCAGGCCTCCCATGTGGCTTCCAGCTTCCCAGCAGTGGCACTATCTGTGTGGTACTGCAGCTGGGTCCATCTCTTCTTCATCTGTCCCTCCTTTAGGGATGTTGGGCATGTTGCACATGCATCTGGAAAGTTTCTCAAGCTGCCAAGTTTGGGACTTCAAAAGTTCATGGAAAATAGAATTAAAATATGAGTTTCTTTGGTGCAAAAATTTTTGAAATTCGCACATAATTTTTTTCATAATATGTATTTTCAAAAGACCCTTTGTACATTATTTCTGAAATCTTGTATTTTAGTATCTTTCCTTTGTTTTTGCATTTTGCTTTATTATTGTTACTATTTTTATACTTTCATTTGCTCTATATCATTTAGCTTATAGAGAGAATTTACCCAACATGAAATACACCTCAGACCAGTCCTGTTGAGAATACTATACATGTTATCATCAACTCTTAGTAAACCATTTCTGTGCCCCACAAATGTCTTACTTCTCTATTTTTCTCCCTAATTTCCTGCCCTACACTCTTCCCCTCTCCTACCCTCCTTCCGCACTGTCTCCAGTATCTTTCTTTCCGGCCATCTTATTCCTGACTCCACCACCTCTATTTTTGTATCTCCTGCTGACTTCTAGTCTTTTCATCTTTCTTTAGTTCAGAACCCCCCCTGTCTTCTCTGCCCTTCTCACATTTGGATGTCAGTCAGCACAATGGATCTTTCTCCAGTGCTTTCTCTGTTTCTCCACCGTATCCTTCTGACAATGGAATGAAACGTGCCTGGACTTCTCAGGGTGCATAAAGAAACTACACAACCATGTAGTTTGCATCCTCTTCACTCTTCTTTTTACGTCTGAAGAGGAGGATCCCTCCCTCTTTCACAACTCAGTTCCTGCTTTGCTCTTGTTCCCATACACTGCCTTATTTCACAGATAATCCCTTAGATTTTCTCTCCCTCTGGCTCCCTGTTAGGCAGGTACTGTGTAAGTGTAATAAACATTTCAAGAATGAATGAATGAATGAATGAATGAAACTCACATGCAGAAGGAAGGGGATAAAACTTAGAATTTAGAGACAGAAGTTTACTTTGCAGCTGGTTTCTGTGCAATTCTGGGCGAGTGGCTATTTTTCGAAAAATGAATGTAAGCCTCAAAGATGAATGTGGATAGCCAAGTCAAGCTATAGCAGGGATGACTTGCTCACATAGTTACCTTAACCTTGCTAAACAGTGAGAGTGATTTTAGGACCCACATGTCCTAGAGAATCAGCCAGGAAGCTCCCTCTGTGAGGGCAGAGCCTGGGCCTTTTCAGTGGGGACCTGCAGCTGGGTCCTTACGAACAGAATGGCCAGGTGCTGCCTAATTTCCTTGGTTCTGGCCCCATAGATGATGGGGTTGACCAGACATGGGAGCAGCAGGTAGAAGGCACTGAGCAGGTTGTGCACGTCCTGGGAGGCAGTGCGGGCCACTCGGTAGACGATGGATGAGGACATGGTGGAGGAGTACACGGTGAAGATGACCAGCAGGTGGGAGCCGCACGTATTCAGGGCCTTAGACCGAGCCCCTCCTGATGAGATCCTGAAGGCAGCATGGATGATGCGGGAATAGGAGGCTGCTAGCAGGAGCATGTCCAGGACTCTGTTGAAGATACGCACGGTGAGTCCCACAGTCTTGTTCAGGGAAATGTCCCCACAGGAGAGTTTCATCAGGGCCATGTGTTCACAGGCAAAGTGATGGATGACATCTGAGCGGCAAAAGCGAACCCGGGAGGCCAGAAATACCACTGGGGCAACAATGCAAATGCTCCTGGCAGCTGCCACCACCACCAGGCCAGCCAGCAGCTGGCCTGTCACTATCTCTGAGTAGCGCAGTGGGTAGCAGATGGCGACATAGCGGTCCAGAGCCATGACTAGAATGATGTTACAGTCAAAGACAATGAGGAAGTAGATGCAGAACATCTGGACCAGGCAGCGAGCCAGGGAGATGCGGTTGAAGTGTGTGGAGAAGCTGAAGAACATGGCGGGCAGCACTGTGGTGGCGACACAGATGTTGACAGTCAGGAGCAGGGCGATGAGCAGGTACATGGGCTGGTGAAGGCTTCTCTGGGCCACCACTGTGTGGATGACCAGGGCATTGGCAGAGAGGATCACCAGGTAGAGGGTGAGGAAGGGCAGCACCAGAAGTGCACGGGCCTCCTGCAGCCCCGGGAAGCCCACCAGAAGGAAGCTGGTGTAGGACTCATTGGAGCTTCCATTGCTCCTTCCTGACATCTTCCCCTGGAGGTGCAGGACAGCTCTAGTGAGAGAAAAGGGGCAAGAGGCCTGAGTCCTGTTCAGCCCTTGCCAGCTTCAGCCTTCTCAGACTGGACTGGGTGCTCTGACCTCCATCAAATACAAGATTTCTACAGAGAAAAAGAAGAGTTTTTGTTACCATTTAGGGAGATGCTTCAAGAAATAACTACCTTGCATAGCACCAACTTATTTGTTTTTCTATAAAAATCCCTCATTGGAGCCAGCAGGTGGTGTGGTGGTTAAGGGCACAGGACTCCCACATGGCTGCCTGTGGTTCGAGTCCTTGACCTGGCGTCTTGCATTCTTTACTTTTTCTTTCTTTCTCTCATTTTGTCTCTCACTGATCAAATTTAAAAATAATAAGAACAAATAAAATATAATGAATAAATAATTATTAAAAAAATCTTTCATTTTGGGACCAGCAGATGGTCTAATGGTTACCATTCTGAATTTCCACGTAGTCGACTATAGTTCGAGTCTCAGACCTGGTGGCTTAAAATTCACGCTGGACGTGTTTGTGTGCATGCCTGAAATCCTGAGAGGAGAATGGAGGAGAAGGGATTGTGGCATGGCCAACCCCCCTGGGGGGTGATTTCTTGCTTTCTATCTCTCTGTCTCTCTCCGGTGAGCACATGTGCCCTATAGCAAAAATCTCTCTTAAATTTTTTTTAATCCTTCATTTTTTTCTTTTCACTAACCTTATTGAGGGCCTGTTTTGTGCTAGACTCGCCACTAGAAGCTTGGAACATACAATGAATAATTGTCTCTGTCTTGAATGACCTTATATTGTACTGAGCAAGACTGAAGTGACAGGAAGAAATAAAATGCAGTGAAAAGCAGGGGTTATAATGGGATCTTGTCTATTCTCCTTTCTTGTAGTATATCCAAAGCCACAAAACAAAACACAAAGCAAGTATCCTTTCTTCGTTCTAAACCTGAATGGAGGAAGACTTCCTAGGTGGGGTTCACAGAGGAGGTGGCTAAAAACTGTTGCTGCAACCCTTAGAGGGGTTGGCCACCTGGAGAGTATAAAGGGTGGAAGAGCCTGAGAGGGAAAGCCTTTGGACAAAGCTGATGTTTTCCTTTACCACATCTCATTGGGGCAGAGGTGGTACAGAAAAGGGAGTTTACTTCTCATCTTGAACTGGTAGAGGGGCTTTAAAAACACAGAGCTGGGAACCTAAATTGTCTAGCTATGCATATGATGTCCCAGTTTTTAATCAAAAATAGCATTGAATAGAATAATTTGTTCTTAGTAAATCTATGTGTGGTTGTCTAGAGATGACCTCTTTCGTTTGTTGACATTATTCACTAACTGTCTTTTCCAGGAGTTTGACAGGGATTGAGTTTGTGTTGCCACCACCCGCCTTCCTCTCCTTTTGGCGAATTAATATCCTTGCCAATTTCCATTATTTCTCCATGATTTCTTAAAGACTATTGGGAGAAAACCAGGAAAACATCTGCTAGTTCTTTCAATAACCAGGAATGTAATACCATAGGTGGATATTTTCTTATAATCTCTTTCCTATCTGGGTTTTATTTCCTTCTTAACTAGGTATATTCTGCCTCCCTGGTTTCAGAGTAGTTCATATAGTTTAAAAGATAGAATAAAAATGGGTGATGAGCAGTTTCTCTCTGTCACAGTACTGTTCAGTACTGTATCAACCAACTAAGCCCTACAGGACCCTGTGTCTTGGTTTTTTCCTTCCCTCTTCTTCCTTCTCCTCCCACTCCAACTTCTCCTCCTTTTGGGAAACAATCATCTGAAAACTTCATTCTCCCCAACCCTGACTGCACAATTGTCGCCCCTTCAGAAATAAGGACCTCTAATCTATAGATCTTTAAGGACCATTCCAGGCTGACCCCAAAGCATGAGAGAAGAGGCTGGAGTGAAGATCCTGGAACTGAGGCTAAGGAAGGCAGTCCTGGTTCAAGCTGTATACGTACAGGTATACAATTCAGGTTCATGGCTACGTATCTTTTTTGTTTGTTTTTTTGAGAGGTTTTTGCTACAGGGCACATGCGCTCGCCAGAAAGAGAGAGACAGAGAGACAGAAAGTGAGAAATCACCCCCCGGGGGGATGGCCACACTGCAATCCCTTCTCCTCCATTCTCCTCTTGGGATCTTGGGCACACATGCACACGCACCCGGCGTGAGTTTAATCCACCGGGTCTGGGACTCGAACCATGGTCGACTACATGGGAGTCTAGCAACATAGCCATTATGCTAACTGCTGGTCCCCACAGCTATGTATCTTTAAAACCCCTCTCACTAGACCAACATGGAGTCTGGGGAGGGACAAAGAAGGCAGGACCTGCTTATATCTCAAGGTATTTAGTGGGTAGAGAACCACAGAGGCAGGGAGAGGGGAGGGTGATTATCCCTGCTCTTCTTCCCACTGAGATCACAGGATCAGAGGACCAAAGCACCAGAGACCTACAGAATCTAAAAACCTTGTGTCATCTGAGTAGGGCTGTCCCTTAGGGGGACAGAGTCCTGCCCTCTAGCAGGAGTGTAATCCGTTTAAAGTACCCTGATCAGTGGATGCTTAGCCTCTGCTTTCCTCCCCTTCTTACTGGGAAGGGTGAAGGTTTCTTTGCAGCCATCCTATTTTGGGTCACCCATCCTCTTGAGAAACAGCCCATCTTCTCACAGGGTGGTCTGTCTTAGTATGGGACAAAACTCACTCTTAAGAAGCTCTGTGTTGAGCTATGCTCATTCTCTCTGAATATTCCCCACACTGTGCCTAGCTGTGCTCCCTGGAGCCACACAGAGCCTATCTTATCTACGAAACCTAGCCCTTCAGTGAAGGAGCTTTTACGGTCAAGTGCTTGGGTTGGGTACAAGGTGATCCTAAGAGGACAGGGTAGCAAGTGTGTTTTTTCTGTCTCCTCACCTCACAGGAAACAGCAGAGGGTGAGGGTGGTTCTGAAAAGGAAAAGAAGGGTTGGATCCTTGGGAACCAGACTGAGTAGAGAAGGACCTAAAGGTGAGACATGAAGGTAGCTCCTGGGGCGGTGGAGGAAGACAGACTTCGTTTTGAATTCTAGTTCTGCCACTTAATATGTGCAACTCTGGGCAAAAGACTTAGGCAATCCTTTTCTGTAAAATGGGAATTATATTATTGGCCTTATGGGATGACAGGGAGAATTAAATTGCTGAAAAGTGTAAAGCTGACAGATTGGTCCTTTGGCTGGTGGTTAAGGGAGCTGTACCACATGGCCAACCATGTAGTTTGAATCTTGGCTCCAGTGGCTTGAAAAACATGCTGAGCTCATGTGCATGCATGCCCCAAATCTTGACAGGATGGAGAAATGCAGGAGAAGGGATCGTGACATGACCATGCCCCATTGGGGGAGTGCTCTTCCCCTCTCCCTTTCTATCTGTCTCTCTTTCTCTATATGGCAAGTGCATGTGCCCTCTAGCTAGCAATGAAAAACAAAGCAACACTTGTAAAGCTGATGAATAGTTTAGGTGCCTTATCAAATTGGGAGACCCTTTTTCTCCAGTCTCCTTTTGGAAGGGAAAGGAAGTGGGCCAAGGGCATGGCCTCAAACCCTCGATGTGAGATGGGAGTTTGGGGGCAGAGGAAAGGCTCCTGCCTTGGTCAGTGTGCGTGGGAAACACACAGGGATCTCCCTTCATTCTACCCTTCAGTCTGTAGCCATGGATCTCAGACAGTCTCTGTTTCCATCATCCAGAAAAGGGAAGATTTAGTCTTAAATCTGTTCTGCACTCAAAGCAGAGTCCAGGAGGACATTAGTAGTGCTTCCCAGTGTGAGGAGAGCCCCTATCCTGATGGGATGGTGGGTCCTCAGGCACATAACCTTGCTGATTGAGTGTGCCATGTCGAGGCACACAGAGAAGGTTGTATGTGTTGAGGGGTGGCAAAGATAAGAGAGGCATGGCTGACTTGGTAGCCACTTTGAGCTGCTTCATCGACACCTATAGGAGAGGACTAGGTTTTTCTTATCTTCATAGAAGAGAAAAAAGAGTAAGTGGAACTCAATCTACTACAAGATAGCTCTGGGTTAGGTTCAGATGATGCCTCAGGAGACATTTCCATTTTCAAAGATCTTCAGACCCAAGATTAAAGGCTGGGAAGATGAATACTCAGGGGTGATCCCTTCTTTCTCTCTAGACTAGGGGAAGTTAGAACACTTGACAAGAGGATAGGGGAGGCCAGGATGTTTTTACCTCTATTCTCTGGGCTAAACTCTCACTGTCTTCCAAGTGAGAGCCTTCCCACCAGTTCCCTGCTTGCCAAGCACAGACTTTTACTTACCAGGACTTACACAGGCAGAAGGGAGGACAGGCCAGGGCAGGTCTGGGTTCCCCAAGCATACAGTTAAATTCACTTCACTCCTCCCTGGGGGATTGCCATTGTGTCCCTACTCCCAGGCTCTGACTTAGCCTATTAGCAGAACTCCAGGGATATCCATGATGAGAGCATGTCCTTGCAGGACCCCAAGGGTAGAGAGCAGCATCTTGGTTTAGACACGCTAGGGAACAGTGAGGAGGATTGTTTGGGGAAAGTTGGGGGGGCTTTACAGAGGGTAGTTTTTCAGGATTCTCCTTTGACTCTGCATCCATCCTCATCCATCTGATGATTCAACCACTTGTTGACCCTAGTGAACCCCTATATCTCTATTTACAAGTCTCTCCCTTGAACCCCAGACCTGTTTGACTGCTGTTTGAAAATCTCCACCTGAATATTCTATAGAAAACACTAACTTATCAAGTCCTGCACTGAAGTCATGCCTTTATTCCAAAAAGCTGTGCTAAGCTAGAAATGTTATCACTGCTCCCCAGTTTTCTAGAATGAGAGAGAGAGTGACACACACACACACACACGCACACACACTGAAAGAGAGGGAGAATATGAATGAACATCAGTCAGGGTTGGAAAAGACACCCAAGGTTGCTCCCTCTTCATACCCAATCCCTTCTCAAGTCCCGATAAGCCTGGTTTTTCCTCACAATGTGTTCCTCATCTCTGTTCCTGTCACTGTTAACGACCCTATTTTGAGTAACATTACCTGTTTATTTGTTTATTTCTTAGTGTTGCTATAGGGCATGTGTACTTGCTGGGGAGGGAGGAAGGGAGGGAGGGAGAGAGAGAGAGAATCATTACCCCAAGAGGGATGGCCATGTCAAAATCCCTTCTCCATTCTTCTCTTGGGATTTTGGGCACACACCTGGTGTGATTCTCAAGTCACCATTCTGGGTCTCAAATTACGCAGTCAGCCATGTGGGATCCAGCCACCTCAACCATCACAGCACCTGCTGGCCCTCAGGTCTGTCTTCTAGCTGTCTTTTCTCTATCTCACATTCAGTAGAGAGTACAGCCATTGAAATTTATTTTTCTTAGTCTTTGCTAACTTGGTAAATGAAAAGTGGTATCTCCTTGATTACCTGTGTTAGTTAATATTGGCATTGGCCGTCATTAAAAAATTAAATTAAAAATGTCTGTATACTAGCTCCTTTTCTATTTCATGAATAAGCTATTTATTACAACTTATTAAAAAGATCTTAATGTTTACTTGGTTAACTCCTCTCCTTGAATTTCCACTCTCTCCATGATAAGACCCAAACTCTCCAGTGGGGCAGGAAAGACTCTATGCTTGATGACTGCTTGATCTGTCCCCACCGTAATGACTAATACCTACCATGTCATGTTTTGAGAATCTAAAATGCATTAGGCATATTGTCAGGCACTTGTATATAATAGGTTCTTGCAGTGTTCACAACAACCTAAGAGGATAGGTTTTACCTTTCCATCTGGAAACTTAGGAAACTGAGGTAGTTGAGTACATACTGAAGTACAGTGCTTAAAACTTACTGTATGAATCTCATCGTTTCATATCACGGGACTTTTTACAGGGCTCTGTTAGCTGAATCTGAAGTTTTAGCTGGGAGGGGAGGCAAGGGGTGAATATAGAAGGAGACCTAGAAAGGCCAGAGGGGCTACACTGGATAAACCATAAGCTGAGAGCAGTTCTTGAGCCACGTACAAGTTACAAAGCCCAGGGCTCGGCAGCCAAGCCAGCGGTAGATGCAGGAAGGGAAAGGGCCAAAGGTCTGATGCATGGTACTGAGTGCAGGAACTGAGACCAATGTGGCTTCTTGGCTGGGATAAGTGATGCACAGGGAGCTCTACTGTGTCCAAGGGGCAGATGAAGCTCAGGTAGAGTCAAGACGTCACTTCTAGCTGGGTATCTGATCTGAGAATACTGAAGCCTGGGGCAAACTAGGTATGCTCAGAGACCTGCTCAGATCTGGGGTAAGCTCAGATCTGAGTAAACAGCACTTTAGTAGAGCCAGCAGGAGGGAGGCAGGGTGACTGAACCAGACATGCTGATTTCAGAGTGAGTGAGGCTCAGGTTCTGAAGAGGAATGTGGAATACTCAGGGATTTTGGGCTCAGCAGCCATACATAGTGGGGAAGAAAGCCATGGAGAGTCCTAAGTCATGCAGCCAGGGGCATATCGTGAGGCTGTGGAGGGGAGGTGGCTACTTGGCACTCATGGCTTTGGTCAGATACTCTGGATCCTGAATCTGGCTCTAGGACTTCCCAGGAAACCAAGCCCAGCTGGGGTTTTGGATATAGAACATGTTTCATGCCCTGTCACAGGGTGGACCAAAGTCTGCCCAGTCTGCACTCAGCGGGTACAGGGAGGGGCTGACTGCACCAGCCTCCTGGGGCCATCTGCTCACATCAGCCTACTCTAAGAGGCCCGGATCAGCACACCTTTTTTGGGTTTCTCCAAGGGTATTACTCTTTTCTGCCCTCACCAATTTTCTGTTTCCAGTCCAAATAAAGGTACATCTTGATATCTATTGAGAAGGAGCAATTGACATTCACTGAGTTCTGGCTATGGTTTGGAGATCACAGGAGGTTTTTCCCAATACATCAACCTGTGGGCTTTGCGAGCTGCTCACATCCTTCTCCCTACCATTTCTGGGTCCTGACTACTTAGTCCATCCACCAACAAGTCCCCAGTAGGGACAACTGAGAGGCAACTAGATCAGAATCTCAGCTATTTATTCGAATTGCCATTTAGTGATAAGAATCAATCGCTAATTTCTGAGATTTTCATACTCAGTTATGCTTTAAGCATAAACTTAAAGCAAGATGTAAAGAAACAAAAATATGAAGATGTAATCTTATATCTTCATATTTAATGTTAACCCAGTTTAATATAACTTTGATTTTCTCTCAGGTTTAAGTAGAAAAGAATTATTCCCATAAAATTTTCTCCCCTCTGGCTCTTATGTATCAGTAATTTCTTAACCTAGTGGTATACCAGACCAACCTTGTTAGTTAAAAACAAACAAACATCAGTTAGTGTAATGACTATGTCGCTGGACTCCCATGTAGTTGACCGCGGTTCAAGTTCCGGACCCAGTGCCTTAAAACTCACACCGGGCACATGTGCATGCGTGCCCAAGATTTCGAGAGGAGAATGGAGGAGAAGGGATTGCGGTGTGGCCATCTCCCCTGGGGGATGATTTCTCGCTTTCTGTCTCAAAACACTCCAAACAAACAAACTAATGATATATTTATAAGCATTTTAAAAAGCCCTCCATTCAAAGCAATAGTTTCCCAACTGTTTCTAAATACCTATTGAATGAGACTCTGTAGCAACTGTAGTCATATCTCTTTATTCATTTATTTATCGGTGTAATATTTCATTTAATTTGCTGGGGGAGCTTGTGCTCTCTAGAAAGAGACAGAGAGATAGAGAGAGGCAGAGAGCACCTCCCAATGGGGTGTAGTCATGTCATAATCTCTTCATTTCTCTGTCCTGTCAGGATTTGGGGCATGCACACACACATACCTGGTGTGCTTGTCAAACTGCTGGGGTTGGAATTCACGCTGTGCCTGGTCAAGTGAGAGCCAGCTCCCTTAACCACCAGGCCGTGGGGCTGGCCCAGCAGTCATCAGTCTTTATGAGAGTCTCATGCACCCCTCTAACTCCAGTCCTGAGACTAATCCTTGGGGACTATGGAGCCAGGTGTTCCCGAACTCCTCCTTTTGCTAGATGCAGGTGGTCTTACTCTGGTCTTCAGCAGGCTTAGAAGATGTGATGAGGGACTCCATCCCATCTCTTCTCATTTGTCTATGGTGTAGGCCAACAATCCAGCCATCCTTTACCAGGGCTTCTTGTTCACAGAGGCAAACAAGTTATTGTGTGCTTGTTCTTCAATCCCAACTAATATTTTGTGAGTAGTTATTATGAGACAGGTCTTCAAAACATCCACGGGAAATGCATAGTACAGAAAAACTATGCATGGATTTCAAATTATTTTTACACCACAATGAACCAATACTTTAATTCCATTTTTCCTCGAAGAATTTTCCATTCTTCATATATAGGTGTCACCCAGTGATACGGTCACCCAGCATGTGCTCCACTTCTACCTCCACCCAGTTAAGTACACTGAGAAACTTTACATAAGATAAAAGCAATAAAATCACAGTTATTTACTTAATAATTCAGGCAGTTTTGTTGCAGGTTTTACAGCTCAACTACTGCCAAATATTTTCCTCGTATTTGGAAAGGCTGATGTGTTCCTCTCTAACAACTTAAAAAATGCATTTGATTTTTTTTTTTTTTTGGAGAGGTTTTTGCTATAGGGCGCGTGCACTCGCCAGACAGACAGAGAGAGACATAGAGACAGAAAGTGAGAAATCACCCCCCGGGGGGATGGTCACGCCACAATCCCTTCTCCTCCATTCTCCTCTCGGGCTCTTGGGCACGCACGCACACGCGCCCGGCGTGAGTTTTAAGCCACCGGGTCCGAGACACGAACCGTGGTCGACTACGTGGGAGTCCAGTGACATAGCCATTATGCTAACTGCTAGTTCCCATAAACGCATTTGAACAATTTAGAAATGATTGGCTTTTTTCTCCTTTTTAAATAATTAAAAATGTTTTAGAAAATTTGTCACATCTTTACTATGCTTTTCCCTTCTGTGTGATTATTTTTAGGAGCTGTTTAAGAAAGAGAGACTTGTGAAAACACTGACATTCTAATTACTTTGGTATTTCTTGCTGTATAATTGTGTTATGTAATAAGTAGGCACATTGTGGGACATTGGTTGGAAGAACTGGTTGAGACCCTTGTGTGAGGGTTGAGAACCTCTCCCTGTTTCAGAGAAATTATGAAAGAGATGGACCAAGCTCAATATGTAATTCTGGCCTGGATCCTTTTGTTACAAGGAACATCATTGAAAGAAGTAGAGAGTCTGGAATGGGGCATGAGATCAGATGACATCATGGCTCCATGTCGGCTTCCTGATCCTGAAGGTTGAGGGTGAATGTCTTTGTTTATAGAGATGCTCAGCTGAGTATTCAGGAGAAATGTGGCAGTGTATCGGCGATTGATGCAACTAGTACTGTATTTGTAACGAATATGTAAATTTGCAATCGTTTTGAAAATCTTAAGTAATAACGATATACAGTGACTCTTAGATATCTCGAGGAAAAGAAATGGAGAATGAGAAAAATTATGATAGTGAATATGATGTGTACTAGCAGGTTCTTACATCTCCATTCACTGTCTTCCTCTCACATCTGGGAAAATCAAATGGGAATGAGTCCATGGACAGGGGCTTAGCACATACCTGTTCTCTGAAACAACCTCACTAGGTGCTGCCTGATTTCCTTGGTTCTGGCCCCGTAGATGATGGGGTTGACCAGACACGGGAGCAGCAGGTAAAAAGCACTGAGCAGGTTGTGCACATCTTGGGAAGCAGAACGGGCCACTCGGTAGACGATGGATGAGGTCATAGTGAAAAAGTAGACAGTGAAGATGACCAGCAGGTGGGAGCCACAGGTGTTCAGGGCCTTGGACCGGGCCCCCACTGATGAGATCCTGAAGGCAGCATGGAGGATGCGGGAATAGGAGGCTCCTAGCAGAAGCATGTCTAGGACTCTGTTGAAGATGCGCACGGTGAGTCCCACAGTCTTGTTCAGGGAAATGTCTCCACAGGAGAGCTTCATCAGGGCCATGTGTTCACAGGTAAAGTGGTGGATGACATCTGAGCGGCAGAAGCGAACCCGGGAGGCCAGAAACACCACTGGGGTCACACTGCAAATGCTCCAGGCAGCTGCCACCACCACCAGGCCAGCCAGCAACTGGCCTGTCACTATCTCTGAGTAGCGCAGTGGGTAGCAGATGGCAACATAGCGGTCCAGGGCCATGACTAAGAGGATGTTGCAGTCAAAGATAACAAGGAAGTAGATGCAGAACATCTGGACCAGGCAGCGAGCCAGGGAGATGCGGTTGAAGTGTGTGGAGAAGCTGAAGAACATGGCGGGCAGCACTGTGGTGGCGACACAGATGTTGACAGTCAGGAGCAGGGCGATGAGCAGGTACATGGGCTGGTGAAGGCTCTGCTGGGCCGCCACCGTGTGGATGACCAGGGCATTGGCAGAGAGGATCACCAGGTAGAGGCTGAGAAAGGGCAGCACCAGGAGGGTGCGGGACTCCTGCAGCCCCGGGAAGCCCACCAGGAGGAAGCTGGTGTAGGACACATTGGAGTTTCCGTTGCTCCACTCTGACATCTTCCCTTGGGAGTGTAGGCTGTCTCTAGGGAGAGAAGATGGGCAGGCGATCTGAGTCCTGTCCCTAGCCCTCTTCAGCCCCAGCCTCATCAGGCTGGACTTAGTGGTGCAACCTTCATGAGCCTCTTATGTTCCTAGAGAGAGAATGAAAGGTCATTTCCCCCCATTTAATCGTATGTTTCAAGAAATCACATCATTCTATAGCTGCATTTGGTTCATTTTGTTTCTTTGTTTCTGTAAGTTACAGATTTCTTTATTCTTCCTTTTACATCTTTACTGACTACCTACTTTGTGCTAGGCCATATGCTAGGTACATGGAGTACAGCATCGAATGAGTGAGTCCACGTCTTACTGAGCAGTCAAGTAACGACAGGCAGTGGTCTGAACACCACATGTTACAGTATGCTCAAGAAACATATCCCCAAATACTATCTATCTTTAACACCCACCAGGCCCAGGATGGACTGGTGCCTGGTCCGTTGAGACTATTTCCGCTCTTGCTATATTCTCCATTCTTCTGATCTGGGGAGATGGAAAGTCATGAGTTACAAGCCAGGGAGAGGAAAAGAAGCACAAAGAGAAGATGTAGGTGAAATACTGAAGGGCAACCATTTCCCACCCTGGCATCCAGTCTGAGGAAGGCACAAGTGTTGTTTTCCTCTTTTAATTTCAAAGTTTAGAGCTCTTATTATGTGGTTGCATTGAATATTTGAATACTGAAATGAGATTATTATTATTATTGTCAGAGGGCATATGCACTTGCCAGGGAGAGAGAGAGAGAGAGAGAGAGAGAGAGAGAGAGAAGAGAGAGAGAGAGAGAAAGCACCCCCTTTGGGGCATGCTCATGCCAAAATTCCTTCTCCATTTTTTCTATCCTGCTGGAATTTGGGGTGCACACAAGTGCCTAGCATGTTTTTTGAACTGCTGTGCTTTGGGATTCAAAGTCAGCTTGGCTATGTGGAATCTGGCTCCCTTAACCACTAGGCTACAAGGCTGGCCCTATGAGGTTATATAAACTAAAAGTAATCAAAGGACTGTTTAATATTATCGAAGAATTAACAAAATCTTAATAGAACCTTCCTGAGATTTTGTCCAAAAAGTACTGCTGATCAGTTCTGAATTGAGAACAGGCAGGTAAACAAGTGTGGCTCTTCCCAGGTAATGGTGTCAGTAGAAGGAGGAGCTGTGGAACAGTTGTGCACAAGATTCAGAAGCACCGTGGGTGAAGATCTGTTTCTGCCGCATATAGGTTGGGAGACAAGTGAGAGAAAGATTTATTGAGGAAAGCTAACCTCCGTAAATTATTTGCTGAGTTCAAGATTGTCAGGTGCTTCCAGTTTTAGCAAGTTCATTAAAATGGAACTGAAATGTAGATATTTAGAGATCACCATTTATCTTTTTTCACTGTTCACACAAGCCTATTTTAGGTGTTTGACAGGGGTCACCTGTAAACTTTACTGTCGGTAACCGACGTTAGCTTCTTTCCTCCCATTTTGCCAAACTTTAGATTTTCCCAAAAGTTTCTTAGGAATGTTCTGGAGGAAAATTTGCAAAACATCTTCAGATCGTTTCAGTACGTGTAAGGAGTTGGAGGAAAAGATCTGAATTTCACTAGCTCTGAACGGTACATTTTGGCAGTCTCCTACCATGACGGGCTTTAGTTCTTTCAGGTATGCTTTTTCTGCCTTTTCTGGTTTCAAGCTATTTTCTCATGGTATGGAGATGGAGATGAAATGAAGATGAGAAATTTCTTTCTTTTTTTTTTTTTTGGAGAGGTTTTTGCTATAGGGCGCATGCGCTTACCAGACAGACAGATAGAGACAGAGAGATAGAAAGTGAGAAATCCCCCCCTAGTGGGGATGGCCACGCCACAATCCCTTCTCCTCCATTCTTTTCTCGGGATCTTGGGCACGCACGCACACGCGCCCAGCGTGAGTTTAAGCCACTGGGTCCAGGCCTCGAACCACGGTCGATTATGTGGGAGTCCAGCGACATAGCCATTACGCTAACTACTGGTCCCAAGATGAGCAACTTTATTTTTTTCCTTAGTATTGCTTATCTGCCAAGATCCATAGAGCCCGTTGTTTTTTTGCCCTTTCCCTCCAATCTAAGCTGCCTGAAACCCCCACTCTGGCCCATGCCAACTGCAAGTTGTGCCTCTTCTATGGCTGGCTCTCCCCCAGACCTTCTGAAGCTCTCCTGGACTGCAAGAGAGGAGGCTATGAAGCTGGGGGCCTGCATCCAACGCTTGCTGAGGCGGATGCCCTTGCCCAGGCTAGGGCTCTCA
>NW_006159505.1:637666-645354 GCF_000334495.1 Tupaia belangeri chinensis | reverse complement strand
TAGGGAACTGAAAGGAAGGCAGGAACTGGTTCTTGACGAATACTTGGTGATGGACAACCACAGGGACAGGAAGCAGGCAGGGAATTTGGTTGTTCTTGTTCTTCCCTTCCCTGGTGCCTGCCTAGGATGACAGGATCAGAGAACCAAGGAGTCAGAGACCCAAGACTCAGAAAATCTAAGAATCATCCATGAAGAAAATTCACAAAGCAAGCCTGACAAGGAAGAGGTGTGGGAAGGGAGAAGAGGGAAAGCAAGGATTCCTTCTCTCACTTGTAACGCCACCCAAAAAGCTTTCTATGTAAGCTTCTGTTGCAAAGTAGCTTACTGTGTATGGTTAACGATGAGAATTTACAGGTAGTAAAAACATTCCAGGGATCCTTTGTCCCCTGTGCCCACCTCTGTCCCTACTTTACTCAGAGAGACTCCCCCTCGGCTCCCTGCCTAGCCAAGCACTAACTTTGTTACTCACCAGGATTTACATGAAATGATTTACAGCCAGTCCAGTCCAGGTCTGAGTTCCTTGAATGCAGTTAAAACCATCCCATTCCTCCCTGGGGAACCTTCTGAAAGCTTCCTTTCAGGCTCTGACATAGCCAGTTAGCTGGGTCCCAGGGTGGCCAGATGAAAATACTTCCCCTGGGGACCCTGTGGGCTCTAGACCAACACAAGCAGAAATGGGTCTGGATACGGGCATGCTGGGAGCTAGTGATGGGTCCTGTTTGGAGGAGTAGGGCTTTTTTCTCCAACACTCCTCCTTGACCCTTTCCTCCCTTCCCTTAGATCCTCTGTGTGATGTCACCCTCTTCATGGCTCCCATCTTTTCCTGGTACTTGTGACTCACATATCTCTACCTATAGGCCAGATGCTGGCTCTGCAACCCAGACCCTTGTATCTAATAGCCTCTTCATCAGAGGGACCCCCAAATTTAACATGCTCCATATAAAATTCATTTCTCATCCCAATGTGTTTTCTTTTTTTTCTGAAGTCATGTTTGTTTTCATTCTTCTAAGAACAGCTTTATTGAGATATAAAATTCACTCTTTAAAAGTGCTTTTTAATATACTCACATGATTGTGCAATCATCACTATTGTTTTATTTCAGAACATTCAGAAACTATACCAGTCACTCTGCAGTCTACCCTTCTCTCAACCCTTGGAAACCACTAATCTACTTTCTGTCTCCATGGATTGCCTATTCTGGATATTTCATATATGTGGAATCATACGGTGGAATGGAATTACTTAACATGATGCTTTCAAGGTTCATCCACTGGCATGCATATGTACTTTATCCCTTTTTGTGGCTGAATACTATTACATCACATGAATATACTGTATAGCATTTACGCATCCATCATTTGATAGATGTTTGGGTTCCCACTTTTTTGCTATTATGAATAATGCTGCTATGAACAGTCACGTGGACAAACGTTTTCTTTTTCTAAATTAAAAAATGGAATTGAAAGTAAAAATGGTATATATTTATGGACATATGTTTTCAATTTTCCTGGGTATATACCTAGGAGTAAAATTTCTGAGTCATATGGTAACTCTATGTTTAACATTCTGAGCAACTGCCAAATTATTTTTCTAAAATTGCTATAACATTTTACATACCAGCAAAGTATGAGAGTTCTAATTTCTCCCCTTTCTTACCAGCACTTGTTATTGTCTCCTTTTTATTTTAGCCATTATAGTGAATGTGAAAGGGTATTTAATTGTGTTTTTGATTTGTGTTCCTCAAAGGCTATTGTTGAGTATGTTCCATGTTTTTTTTTTCTTTTTAATTCTTTTCATTTACCTTCTTTGAAGAGGTCAAATCCTTTGCCCATTTTTCTTTATAAATTTAATTTATTACTATTATTATTTTTAATTTGCTATCGGACATATACATTTACCAAAGAGAGACAGAGAGAGAAAGAGAAAGCAAGCTGCCATGTCTGGGACTTGAACCATGGTCAGTTATGTGGGAGTCTAGAACCTTAACAACCACACCACCTGCTGACCCCATCCTTTGCCCATTTTTAAATTGGGTTATTTATCCTTTTATTGTTAAGATGTAAATGTTCTTTATGTATTCTAGATACTAGACTTGGTTTTGTGGTTATTGTAAATAAGAGTTCTTTCTTCAATTCTGTCTCAGTTTGTCCATTGTTGGTGTATAAAATGTTATAGATTTTTGTATGTTGATTTCGTATCCTGCCACTTTACTATATTCAATTATCACTTCCAGGAGTTTTTTTGTGGCTCCTTTTGGATTTTCTATGTATAGCATCATATAGACTACAAATAGAGGCAATTTCATTTCTTTTTCTATTTGGATACCTTTTATTTGACTCTCTTATCTAATTGCATTGGCTAGAACTTCCAGTGCTACGTTAAAAAGGAGTAGAGATGGTGGGCAGCCTTGTCTTATTTCAGTTTTGAATGGAAAAGCTTGTGGCTTTTCCGCATCCAGTGTGATGTTAGTTATGGTTTTTTCATAGATGGCTTTTATTATGTTGAGGAATGTCTCTTCTAGGCCGATTTTGCTGAGTTTTAAGGGATGTTGTATTTTAGCAAATGCTTTTTCTGCATTGATTGATATAATCATGTGTTTTTAATCTTTCCTTTTGTTAATGTGATGTATTACATTTGTTGTTTTGCATACATTGAGCCTTGCAACTGGGAATAAAGCCTACTTGGTCATCATGTGTAATCTTTTTAATATGTTGTTGACTCTGATTTGCTAATATCTTGTTGAGAATTTTTTCATCCATATTCATCAGGGATGTGGGCCTTAAGTTTTCTTTTTGTCATGTCCTTATCTTGTTTTGGAACTAAGATGATGGAGGCTTTATAGAATGAATTCAGGAGGGTTTCTTCCTTTTGAATTTTTAGAAATAGTTTAAGGAGAATTAGAGTTAGTTCTTTTTTAAAAGTTTTGTAGAATTCACAAGTAAAGCCATCAGGACCTGGGCACTTCCTTGGTGGAATACTACTTATTATTGATTCAATCTTATTACTTGTTATTGGTCCATAACAATTTCTATTGTTATTTTCTATTTCTATTTCTTCCTAGCTCAATCTTGGTAAGTTATACATGTCCAGAAGTTTGTCCTTCTCATTTAGGTTTTCCTGTTTGTTGGCATATATTCTCTCATAGTATTTTCTGATATTTTGTATTTCTTTTTTGTCGGTGTAATAACTCCTGTTTCCGTGCTGATTTGATTTATCTGGTTCCTTTCTCTGTTCTTGATGAATCTAGCTAATGGTGTGTCATTTTTGTTTATCTTCCCAAAGAACCAGCCTTTGGTTTCATTTATTTTCTGTATAGTTCTTTTAGTCTCTATGTCATTTATTTCTGCTCAAATCCTTATTATTTCTTTT
Source organism: Tupaia belangeri chinensis (assembly GCF_000334495.1). Lineage (NCBI taxonomy): Eukaryota > Metazoa > Chordata > Mammalia > Scandentia > Tupaiidae > Tupaia > Tupaia belangeri. Next base: position 641,985 of record NW_006159505.1, on the reverse strand, counting down.
TTTCATGGAATTTTTATTGTTGTTTTTCCAGTTCCCTGAGTTATGTCATTAGGTTGTTAATTTGCCACTTTTCTGCCTTTCTCTTGTGGGCACTAATTGCTATTAACTCCCCTCTGATGACTGCTTATACTGTGTCCCATAGGTTATGAACACGTGTTTGTTCATTATCATTGGTTTCTATGAACCTTTTGATTTCAGTCTTAATTTCTTCTATAGCTGTAAAGTCATTTAGGAGTAGGTTGTTTAGTTGCCATGTGTTTGTGAATTTTCCAGGGCTCTTTCTGTAGTTAATTTCAAATTTGATTCCATTGTGGAAAAAAAAGATGCTAGGTATAGTTTCTATAACTTTGAATTTATACAGGCTTGTTTTGTGCCCTATCATGTGGTCAGTCTTCCAAAATGTTCCATGTGGGGGTGAGAAAAATGTGCATTTTGTGGTAGTTGGGTGAAATATTCTATAGATGTTTGTCAAATCTATTTCATATATGGTATCATTTAGAGGTTGTATCTCTTTGTTTATTTTTTTGTCTAGATGATCTGTCCAGAGGAGTCATTGGGGTATTGAGATCTACAATTATTGTGTTGCAGTCTATGACTGCCTTGAGATCCAACAGTCTCTCTTTGATATATTTAGGTGATCCAGTGTTGGGTGCATAGATATTTAAAAGTGTTATATCTTCTTGGTGAACAAGTCCTTTTAGTACTATATAATGTCCTTCTTTGTCTCTTCTTACATCTTTCATCTTAAAGTCTATTTTGTCTGATACCAGTTTTGCCATTCCAGCCTTTTTATGATTTTCATTTCCATTGAATATCTTTTTCCAGTCCTTCACTTTCAGTCTACATATGTTCTTATCAATGAGGTGTGTTTCTTGTAAGCAGCATATAGATGGCTTCTGTTTTTGTATCCATTCAGTTAGTCTGTGTCTTTTAATGGGAGAATTTAATACATTAACATTCAATGTTATTATTGATATTTGCAGATTTATCCCTGTCATTTTGTTAGCCATTTTCTCAGTTGGTTTTTGTTTCCTTGCTTCTGTTTGTCTCTCTTTAGTTATCTTGAGGCAATACTCCCCTCAGTACTTCCTGTAGATCTGGTCTACTATTGGTGAGTTCTTTCAGTTTTTGTTTGAGAATACTTTTTTGTTCTTTCCATTTGGAGTATAATCTTGCTGGATGTAGTATTCTTGGTTGAAATTGTTTTTCTTTTGATATTTTAAATACATCTTCCTATCCCTTCCTTGCCTGCATTGTTTCAGTTGAGAGGTCTGATGTTAGCCTAATGGAATAGTCTTTATAAGTAACTTGACATTTCCCCCTTGCCATTTTTAGAATATTGTCTTTGTCTTTAATTTTTACCAACCTGGCTTTTGTACTGGGGGAAAATATTTTTGAGTTGATTCTATTGGGGTCCTTTTTATTTTCTTGGGTTTCAATTTTTCCATGTTTCTCTATATTTGGAAAATTTTCATATAGTATTTAATGAAAGAGGTTTTCCATGCCTTTAGCAGGTTCTTCCCCTTTTGAAATCCACTATATGGATATTTAGGTGTTCCATAGTGCCTAGAATTTCCTGTATGTTGTCCTCACTGTTTTTGGTCCTTTTTTCTTTATATTTGGTGATTTGGTCTATACTGGAGACTTTGGCTTCAAGATCAGAAATTCTTTCTTCTGCACGGTCTAATCTGCTGTCAGGAGATTTTAATTTCTTATATCGTATTCTTCATTTTCAGAAGTTCTGTTTGATTCTCTTATAAGGCGTCTATTTCTTTACGAAATTCCTCTTTCATCTCCTGAAATGATTTTCACATTTCCTGGAACTGATTGTCTGTTTTCTCTCACATCTCATTAAGTTTTGTCATGATGAATATTTGAAATTCTCTTTCTGTATTTCTCTGTGCTGTCCACTAATAGTGAGGGGCTATTACACTCACCTGGAGAAGAGTTACCACCTTATTTTTTCATGTTTCTTTGAGGTCTGTGCTGGTTCCTAGTCATCTGATGCAGTGTTCACTTTTTTCCCTATTTATTGGAATAGATTCTGTAGTACTAGTAGAGGAAATTACACTTTAGTTCCCAGGTGTGTTCCTATTGGAGGGCTTGGTCTCCCGGTCAGAACAGTTATGGGTACCTTCAAATGCTTGGCTTCTCTACTAAATGTTCAGCTTTTGATAAGGTGGTAGCAAACTAAGGAGGTATAACTTAGAGAAGAGGATCAACTTGTGTGCTGCACAAAGCTAGTGTGTGGGTCAGTGTACCAAAAGTTCCAAAGTTGCTCCCAAGCCCTGAGCCAGGACTCACCTGAGAGACTCATCCAGATCAGGCTCTAGTCTCCTGGCAGGTGGGTGGGGTGAGCCCAGGTCACAGAGTGATGGGAGACAGAGTCCAAAGAGTTCCAAAGTTTCCCTCAGGCCCTGAGCACAGATTCACCCAAGAGGTCTGCCTAGACCAGGCTCTAGTCTCCCAATGGGCCTCCCTACCCTTTCAAACTCTGCTTTCTTGGACAGATTTGGATAACTTTATAAGTGATGTGGACAACATTGCCTACAATAATGAAAATCTACAGAAATTTTTTATTTTTCATTTTCCCCTTAGGCATATTTGGTCTTTTCCCCCCAGGCAGATCATTCTGAGTGTACGAGTGTATGAGAGACAGAAAGTGAGGAATCACCCTCTAGGGGGATGGCCATGCTACAATCCCTTCTTCTCCAGTCTTCTTTCGGGATTTTGGGCACACATGCACATGTGCCCAGCGTGAGTTTCAAGCCTCTGGGTCTGGGACTTGAACCACGGTCAGCCATGTGGGAGTCCAGAGATGTGACCGTTACACCATCTGCTAGTCCCTAGGTCAGTAGTTCTTAACCCTGAGTGCATATTAGAATAATCTGGGAAGACTTAAAAAAAAAAAAGAAAAAAGAAAAAAAGAAAAAAAAAAAAAGAAAAGCCAGTTCCTAGATCACATTGCCAAAGGTCCTGATTTATTTTAATTATGGCCTTGGCATTAGTATTTTTTTTTAAAAGGCTGCTCAGGAACTCTCATATACAGCTAGAGTTGGGCACCATTGAGCTAGGTGTTCATTCATTGTGTTTCCTCTACAGGAAATAGTTTTCTTTTTAGCACAATGATTTCAACCTTAACATCCTATCAGAAACACCTGACCAAGTTTGCTTTTTTTTTTTTTTTTTTTTTTTGCTAGAGGGCTGTGTGCTTGAGAGAGAGAGAGAGAGAGAGAGAGAGAGAGATAGAGAGAGAGAGGAGAGTGAGAGCGAGAGTGAGAGAGTGCTCTCCTTATGAGGAAATGGTCATACCACGATTCCTTCTTCTCTGTTCTCTGGGGATTTTGGGAACACGTGCACGTGCACCCAGCATGTTTTCCAAGCAAGAGGATCTGGGCCTCAAAATGTACAGTTGGCTATGTGGGATCCAGCTTCCCTAACCACCACATCACTGGCTGGTTCAACCTGGGGAGTTTTTTTTTTTTTTTCTTTTTTTGAAGAGGTTTTTGCTATAGAGCGCGTGTTCTCACCAGACAGACAGACAAAGAGACAGAAAGCAGGAAATCACCCCCGAGGGGAGATGGCCATGCCGCAATCCATTCTCCTGATCTTGGGCACGCACGCACACGCGCCCGGCGTGAGTTTTAAGCCACCGGGTCCGGGACACAAACCGCGGTCGACTACGTGGGAGCCCACCGACATAGCCATTACACTAACTGCTGGTCCCAACCTGGCGAGTTTTTAAACAGCATCATTATGCTGCAGAACTCCACACCAGAAAATCTGGCTTTGTGGTGTTTTTTTTTTTTTTTTTTTTTTTTGTGTGTGTGTGTGTGTGTGTGTGTGTGTGTGTGTGTATGTGTGTGTGTGTGTTTAAGTATCCTGGTGATTCCAGTGCAGTCACGTTTAAAATCCAGAGCTCTAGCTTTTCTTATTGCCATTCTCCCCATCCCTCTGGAGTTCAGGGAGAATCTCATCTCTACCAGTTCTTCTTTCTTTCTTTTACTTTTTATTTATTTATTTATTTTAAAAGAATTAATTAATTAATTAATTAATTTTTTCACGCGTTTTGCCAGAGAAAGAGAGGAAGACAGAGGGAGAGTGAGAGAGCAAGCTGCCAGGTCCAGGACTCGAACTGTGGTTGACCATGTGAGATTTCCAGCTCCTTAACCACTAAACCACCTGCTGGCCCCATCTTTTACTTTTTAATTGACAGGGGGGTATGTGCAATCACTAAGAAAAGAAAAAGAGAGAGAGAGAGAGAGAGAGAGAGAGAGAGAGAGAGAGAGAGAGGGGGGGGGAGAGAGCGAGAGAGAGGG
>NW_006159505.1:617968-637627 GCF_000334495.1 Tupaia belangeri chinensis | reverse complement strand
TGTGGTCATGCGGCATCCTTTTCACTACATTTCTCCATCCTGTTGAGATCTTGGGCATGCAAGCACATGCATTTGGCCTGTTTGTCAAGCTGCTGGGGCTGGGATTGGAAGAGTGGTTGGCCATGTGGGATCTGGCTACCTCATGAGGGCTGCCCAATTTCTTTTATTTTTTTGGAAAGGTTTTTGCTACAGGGCGCGTGCGCTCGTCAGAAAGACAGAGAAAGAAAGACAGAAAGCGAGGAATAACCCCCCGGAGGAATGTCACACCACAATCCCTTCTCCTCCATTCTCCTCTTGGGATCTTGGGCATGCACGCACATGCACCCACTGTGAGTTTAAGCCACTGAGTCCAGGACTTGAACCGTGGTCGACTACATGGGAGTCCAGTGACACAGCCATTACACCAGCTGCTGGTCTCCCCAGTTTCTTTTTTGATCACTCCAACATCAAGGAGTTACTCTGTATAATTCACACTTACTATCATAGGATACGTAGTGTTTATTGTACATCATCACTAGGTATCCTATGATAGGAAGTACAATTGTTTTGGCATTTGTTTAAATTATTTTTTGGGCTGCCATTTCTTGGAAAGATAGACAACAGACCTAACTCAAAGCTGAGTTTAAGTGGTATCTAGAATGTGAGTTCTCTGTCAGAAATGATGTGGCAGAGGTCTCTCCAGCAACTGTCTAGGCTTTCTTCTCTGGATATGTTTCTTTCTCTCTTTCTTCAGTCTTTCTTTTTCTTCCTTCCTCCACTACTCCTTTTCCTTTTCTTCATTCATGCATTCATTCATTCTAAGAGAGAGAGAGAGAGAGAGAGAGAGAGACCCCCAATAAGGTCTTCACACCATGATCCACCCCCAGCCTCAGCCAGCCAAGATCATGGTCATGTGTGTGCATCATGTGGAGGGAGGCCTTGGGACACAAACCTGGGACCTTCCCATGTGGGTTCAGTAACACAGAGCAGTTGTGTTGCCACTGAACAGCCACAACTGGCCTGATGTCTTTACATTGTATTTCTGTTAAAATAGCCAATGGTTTTGATATTTTTTATTACTTTTCAGAAGAAAAATGTTTTCTAATATTCCAGAAAACAAATGTTGTTATCTGTCTGATATTTTTACTTCTATAATGGAATTTATCTTTGATCCCAGGAAAATTCTCTCAGTACTTCTAAAGTTTGCTTTGCAAATTAGCCTTTTTAAAACCATGCTGTCTGAGTAGCTGCCGCCAGCAAGCTAAGGGTGGGTGTTGTTACTATGGTTTCAGCCCATCAGTCTGCTGGTCTCTAAGTGTGAGTAACCGAGAGCAGGCCCAGCTATTTAATCATGTAGATATTTATTAATACTCAACATTATAAATTTCTGGCACAAATCTGGTTAAAGAGAGATATAAATTAGAACAGGATTTAAAAGGAAACAAAAAAAAAAAAAGGAAACAAATCTTAGCTGTAATTTTATACCTTCATTATTCAAGAAAATATCCCCCCCCCCTAAGATGCATATGCTTGCCAGAGAGAGAAAGAGAGAGATAGGGAAAGTGAGAAAGCAACCCTTACCCCCATGGGAGATGGTCATGTTGCAATCCCTTCTCCATCTCTTTCTCTCCTGTTAGGATTCTGGGCACACACTTACTCATCCCTGTCATGTCTCCCAAGCTCCTGGGTAAGGGACTTAAACTACATAATTGGCCATGTGGAATCCAGCAACCCCAACCACCATGCCATGAGCTGGCTGGGAAACTTATTTATTCATTTATTTTGGAGAGAGATATTTTTGCTATAGGGCATGTGTGCTCACTGGAGAGACAGAGAAAGAGACAGAGAGATAGAAAACGAGGAATCATCCCCAGGGGGATGGCCATGCCACAATCTCTTCTCCATTCTCCTCACGGGATCTTGAGCATACATGCACATGTGCCCAGTGTGATTTTGAAGCCATAGGGTCAGGGACTCAAACCACAGTCAGCCATGTCAGAGTCTGGAGATGTAACCGCTATGCCATTTGCTGGTCTGGGAAACTTATTTATTTATTTATTTATTTAGAGATTTTTGCTATAGGGCATGTGTGTTCATGGAGAGACAGAGAGACAGAAAGTGAGAAATCACCCCCTAGGAGATAACCCTGTTGCAATCCCTTCTTCTCCAGTCTCCTCTTGGGATTTTGGGAATGCGCACATGGGCCCAGCAAGGGTTTTAAGCTACCTGGTCTGGGCTCGAACTGTGGTTGACTGTGGGAGTTCAGCAATGTAACTATTACGCCATCTGCTAGGTCTGAAACTTATATTAAATATTGCTTAATGTGACCTTAATTTTCTTTCAGGATTAAGAAAATCATTTTTTGTATTTTTGAAGACTTTATTATTATTATTATATTATATTATAAATAGACTTTATATTTTAGAGCAATTTTAGTTTACAGAAAAATTGAACAGAAAATACAGAGTTCTCATATAACCCCTATCCCTACAAAGGCATAGCCTCCTACACTATTGACAGAAATGTTTCTGAGAGAGAGAAAGAGAGAGAGAGAGAAAGAGAGAGAGAGAGAAGGCACCCCCAATGTGACGTGGTCCTGTCATAATCCCTTTTCCTCTAATCTTCCTTCCTAATAGGATTTTGAGCCCATTACCAGCATGTTTCTCAAGTTGCCAAAGCCAGGGTTTGAACCATGGTCAGTCCTGCGAGATCTGTCTCCCTTAGCCACTGTGCTACAGAGCTGGTTCTTGACAATAGTTTTTAAAACAGTTCCCTTTTTAAGACCCTCACCAGAGACAATAAGAGAGAAAGTAAGAAATCATCACCCAAGGGGGATGGTCATGTTGTAACCCCTTTTTCTCCATTCTCCTCCTGGAATTTTGGACATGCACGTACACATGCCTAGCACGATTTTCAAGCCACCAGATCCTTATGTGCCTTTGCATTGAAATAATCTGGATAGCTAAAAAAAGTCAGATTTTTCAGGTCTTGTTCTAAACCTACCATATGAAATTCAGCATGAAATGAGGCCTGGAATAACAATAAATTCCTTTTAATTATTCTGTGAATATTTTGTCCTTTGATTTTTCTTAGTACAGGGGAAAGGTTCTTAATTTATTTACCCAGTAAGAGATTTCTTGCAAAATTTAGTGCCCAGATATTAAGACTTACTTTTCATGTTTTAAAGGAGATGAATCTTATTTGTATAAAATCCTTAATTTAAAAATCCATTTGTAAAATGTAGAAGTGGGAAGCTTTTACTGGGGGGAGTGTTTGTTTTTGGGAGATTGCCATAGGGCATGTACCCTCACTAGAGAGAGACAAAAAAGTAAGAAATCACCACCCAAGGGGGATGGTCATGTTGTAACCCCTTTTTCTTCATTCTCCTTCTGGAATTTTGGACATGTACGCACACATGCCTAGCATGATTTTCAAGCCACCAGGTCTGAGACTTGAATCATGGACAGCCATGTGGGAGTCCAGCTGCCTTAACCACCACACCACCTGCTGGACCCTATTGGGGAGTATTTTAAAGAAAATAAACACTTAAAAGATTTCACATAGTGTACAGTTCTTTTAGAGAATTGATAAAGAGACTTAAGAGAGTTTTAATTCTGTTGCTTTAACATTATTTACCACGTAACGCAGACATCTCGATATTTTTTAATAGAGCAGAAACTCAGAAATTAATGTGAGGATGCCAGGAAGAGCAGGGATAAGGGAGACTGCAGTATACATTTCTCTTCCTCTTTGAGGGGAAGAAATTAAAAGAAAAGTATGTGGGAAAGAATAATGAGAGTGAACGTGATGGCGACTGTCGAATTTCTATGTATCGGCTTCAATCTTGCCTGGGACACCACAAAATGAAAGAAGGCTTGTCAGAGGATTTACAGACTTGCCCTCAGAAACAATCTTGCCAGGTGCTGCCGGATCTCCTTGGTTCTGGCCCCATAGATGATGGGGTTGGCCAGACATGGGAGCAGCAGGTAGAAGGCGCTGAGCAGGTTGTGCACGTCCTGGGAGGCAGTGCGGGCCACTCGGTAGACGATGGATGAGGACATGGTGGAGGAGTACACGATGAAGATGACCAACAGGTGGGAGCCGCAGGTGTTCAGGGCCTTAGACCGAGCCCCTCCTGATGAGATCTTGAAGGCAGCATGGAGGATGCGGGAATAGGAGGCTCCTAGCAGGAGCATGTCCAGGACTCTGTTTAAGATACGAAGAGTGAGTCCCACAGTCTTGTTCAGGGAAATGTCCCCACAGGAGAGTTTCATCAGGGCCATGTGTTCACAGGCAAAATGATGGATCACATCTGAGCGGCAGAAATGAACCCGGGAGGCCAGAAACACCACTGGGGCAACAATGCAAATGCTCCAGGCAGCTGCCAACCCCACCAGGCCAGCCAGCAGCTGGCCTGTCACTATTTCCTGGTAGCGCAATGGGTAGCAGATGGCGACATAGCGGTCCAGGGCCATGACCACAAGGATGTTGCAGTCAAAGACATTGAGGAAGTAGATGCAGAACATCTGGACCAGACAGCGAGCCAGGGAGATGCGGTTGAAGTGTGTGGAGAAGCTGAAGAACATGGCGGGCAGCACGGTGGTGGAGGCACAGATGTTGACAGTCAGGAGCAGGGCAATGAGCAGGTACATGGGCTGGTGAAGGCTTCTCTGGGCCACCACTGTGTGGATGACCAGGGCATTGGCAGAGAGGATCACCAGGTAGAGGCTGAGGAAGGGCAGGACCAGGAGGGCACGGGACTCTTGCAGCCCCGGGAAGCCCACCAGAAGGAAGCTGGTGTAGGACTCATTGGAGCTTCCATTGCCCCTCCCTGACATCTTCCCCTGGGGGTGCAGGACAGCTCTGTCCCTTGCCAGTCCCAGCCTCATCAGGCTCGACTGAGTGCTTTGGTTTTCATGAGTCTTCAATATTCCTTTAGAAAAAAAATATTAGAAGTTCAGGGTGATACTTTAATGAGAAATTCACCTTTCTGTAATCTTTGCCTTTATTTCAAATACATTTATTGGAGTAGACTTGGATGTAGAATTATTAGGTCGGATGATATGAATGCTTTTGAGGGGGCATTATGAACATTTTTGAGAGAACAATTTCTAGGAAAGGTGTATCCATCTTGCCATGGAGACACTGGCACTAGTATTGAATGCCGTGATTCAGAAATCTTTTGATGGTTGAAAAATACTTAAAAATTTTTATTTAAGAGGTTTTCACCATAGGGTACATATGCTCACTAGAGAGAGAGACAGAAAGAGAGAGAGGGAGAGTGAGAAATCACCCTGAAGTGGGGATGACCATGCCTCAATTCCTTCCCATTCTCCTCCTGGGATCTTGGGCATGCACATATACACACCTGGCCTGATTTTAAGTCATTGTGTCTGGGACTCAAACTGCAGTCAGCCATGTGAGAATCCAGCGATGTAACCACTACACCGTCTGCTGGTCCCTGCCCGTTTGCCCATTTTTAACTGGATTGTTTTATTATGGAGTTGTAAGATAATACTATACTATCTTTATCATGATAGCTCTAAAATTCACTTTGACTGATAAAGCTTATTTCCACAAGTACTTTTGTTTAAATTTTTTTTGTTATTGAGTTTATGTTTAAACCTTTTGAATCATTTTGCCAATTTCCAAAAATAATACCATCGTGCTATTAAAAAAATTGTGATTTTATTAGATCTATGAAGTAGTCTGTGGAAGAGCAATGTCTTAACATGCAGTATTTCCATCCAGCAGTGAAGAGTAACATTTACAAAAACTTGTCAAAGAGCATGCATGCTCACCAGAGAAAGACAGAGACAGGGAAAGGGAGAAAGCACCCGTAATAGGGCGTGATCATCCCTCAATCCCTTCTTTAGCTCCTTATCCTGTTGGGATTTTGGCACACACATGTGCCCAGTGTTGTTTCTTAAGCCATCGGGGTCAGGATTTGAACTGTGGTTTGCCATGTGGGATCTGGCTCCCTTAATCACCAGGTTACAGAGTCAGGTTGCAAAGACTGGCATTCTAAACTTTCCAGTCTTGTTTTATACCTCTCAGCAGTTTTATGGTTTTATTTGAAAGGTCCATGATAGAAGCAGCCTGAGTACCTCAGTTCCATTTACGTAAGGATCCCCCACCCAACCTGACACATAAGGCACAGTGCTTTCTGGATAACGAACAGGTCTCCTACATTTCTTGTTAAATTCATTCCTAGGTATTTTGCTATTTGTTGCCACTGAGGGTATAATACTTTTCTATTATAGTTCCAAATTGGCTAAACTCTTATAAAGGAAAAATATTAACTTGGTACATTTACCTTATAAATGGCTACTTTTTAGATGATCTTATTAATTAAAAAAATGTTATTTAACTTTATTTATTTATTTATTTATTTATTTATTTATTTATTTATTTATTATTTTTTAATATGTGTACAGAGAAAGACAGAGTGAGAGACACAGAGAGAGAGAGAGAGAGAGCGAGAGAGGGAAAGTGAGAAAGCAAGCTGCCAGGTCTGGGACTCAAACTACAGTTGACCATGTGGGAGTCCAACCCCTTAACCACCACACCACCTGTCTGCTCCTACCTTATTAATTTTTTCAACAAAATTTTGCTGGAGGAAAACAGAAAGAGGGAGAGGGAGAAAGCACTCCCCAATGGAGCATGGTCACTCTGTAATCCCTTCTCCGTTTCTCTGTTCTGTTGGGATTTGGGGGCACACATGAACACACACCTGGTACATTTTTCAAACTGCAAAGGCCAGAATTCATGTGGGCTCTGGCCCCTCTAACCATGTGGCCATGGGACTGGCAAAGATTCCCTTATTAATCGAAAGTATTTATTAATTTAAGAGAGATTTTTGCTATAGCGTATGTGTGCTCACCAGAGAGAAAGAGAGGCAGAAAGTGAGAAATCACCCCCTGGGGGGTTGGTCATGCTGCAATCCCTTCTCCTCCATTCCTCCTTTCAGGACTTTGGGCATGCACGCACATGAGCCCAGAGTGCTTTCAAGTTGCCAGGTATAGGACTTGAACTGTGCCGTTGGCCTTATGGGATCCAGTTGCCTTAACTATCACATCACCAGCTGGTCCCCTGTTCCTCTGTTAAATACAATGCTACTTGTTGGTTTGAGGTTGATATTATTTTATTTATTTATTTTTAGAGAGATTTTTGCTATAAGGCGCATGTGCTCACTGGAGCGACCGAGAGAGAAAAGGAGAAATCACCCCCAAGGAGAGATGGCTATGCCGCAATCCCTTCTCCTCCATTCTCCTCTTGGGATTTTGGGCATGCACATATGGCCAGTGTAAGTTTAAGTCACCGGGTCTGAAACTCAAACCATGGTTGACTACGTGGGAGTCCAATGATGTAACCATTACTCCATCTGCTGGTCCCAAGATCGGTATTATTTTTTATGTTAATGAAGTATTATCTCGCTTCTAGCTTTCAATAATGAAAATAAAGAATTGTTTAATATTTCCGAATGTTTTTTTGAATCAGCTATAATGAATGAATGCTTTTAAAATTGGAACTGTTACTAGTAGATATAATACACAATGGTTATTATTTTAAATGGTACAGAAATTGACCCGTTAGTATTTTATTTAGAGTAAGTCTATAGATTTCTTTTGGAACTATCTTTATGAAGTTTTGGTATAACTATGACACAAATTTCATAATAAAGTGATCTAATTTCCTACTTGCATTATACATTCTAGAATAGCTCTATAGCACATTTTCATTCTTTCAAAGTTTACATAAAAACCTATTGATAAAGCAATCTGGACGTGGATCAATTTTGGACGTGGATCAATTTTGGATTTTACTAATTACTTAGTAATTAATGCTTTCTATTTTCTCTCATGGCAATTAATTACTGAGGTTTTCAACCTTTTATTAAGCAAATTTGGAAAAATCACATCTATTTGAAGATGTAGCCATTTTATAAAGAATATTAAATTTATTAGCAAAGACTCCTACAGGGAAATTTGCATTTAAATAGAACAATTAAATCCCTTGACCCAAGAATGAATCTATATTGCTGGTAATATTTTGAGTCAGGCTTCACTTAGTTCATCTCAAATCATACTGTGGAGTGAGAAGGTATAATCCTTTAGGGTGTGTATCGAAACAACATGTAAACACACTCCCTGAAACACACATTGGGGTCCATAAATACATCCTCTTCTGGAGAAATTGCTCTATCACATACCCAATAACCAAAATATGCCTCCTGTCCTCATGACTCAGACCCTACCGGTTCTGGAAGTTGCCTCACTGACTCATCAAAAGCCCAGATAGTGGAGCCTTAGAGTCCCAGAAACAGGCCATCGGAGGAGATATTGTGCCTGAGCAAAGAAGCTTAAAAGGAAGATGAGAACTATCAACTCCCAGTTTCCAGGGTCGGTGGGGGGAGTGGTAGCAATGACTTCTGAACACCCTGTGCCAGGGCATGGACATCCTGGCCATTCCTTTCTGGGCATCCATGGCCACAGAGAATCATGAATTCACAGCCGTATAGAGCAGAGGGCTGTAGATGTCACCCGTGTGGCTCCTGCCCTGGTATGAATCGCTCTAGTGTCAAGGTGCTCACGACCTGTCTTGAGGCCATTAGTTAGGATTGGGTAGCTTTGGGGCCAGCAGGTGGCATGGTGGTTAAGGTGCTGGACTCCTACATGGTGGACCACATCTTTTTTGATGTTTATTCTGTTCCAGGCACTCTCCTGGGCACTGGCAGAGTGGCTTCATGGGTCACTAGATGTGGCTTCTGTGCCCAAGTTGCTTAGAGTCAACTAGGGAATGAATGGAGTGTGGGGGTTCAGAGAAGGCCTCTAATTCAGCTTCTGGGGACAGAGATGGCTTCTCCGAGGATGGATCAGCCAAAGAAAGACAGGTAGGATATAAGTGGCCTAAGACATAAAATCAAGAATTGGCGGGGTGGGATTACAACTCCAAAGCTATACCTTGAGGGAGGCAGCTGGGCTGGGAGAAGACAATTATAGGAAACAGTGAGATGGGAGAGTAGAGGTGAGGGGATGAACTAATCCACAGTATTTTTCTTTCTTTTTTTTTAATTGTCCAAGTGCACGTTTGCTTGCTAGAGAGAGACAGAGAGCGAGAGGGAGAAGGAGAGAGCACTCCCAATGGCGCACCCCATGCTGCAATCCTTTCTCCATAATTTTCCCATCCTGTCAGGGTTTGGGGCACACACACACGTGTGCATGGTGTGTTTTTCAAGTTGTTGGGTCTGGGATTCGAACTGTGGTCAACCATGTGGAATCTGACTCCCTTAACCACTAGGCCATGTGACCAGCACCTAGAAGGAGGGAGTTGGGTTAGACTTAGAGAAGACCTGGAACTGGGAGGAAGGGACATGGGTGTGGACCGGGGGTGGCAGTGTGGTTGCCTAGAGATGGGAGATGACCAGACAGGGGTGTGAATTTAAGTCACCCTCCTCCTTGTGCCTGCCCTGCCACCCCTCACTTCCTGCCATCACCTCCCTGGCAAGACCTGCACCCCAGTACCCTGCCTTCCTGGGCTGACCCCAGATACTTACCCTAGGCAGTCAGGCAGGAGCAGAGAGCCAGTGGGGCTCCCTGGGTGTGTTTAAATGGATCCCAACTCCTCCCCTGGGGAGCCCAGGCTCCTCTCGGCCAATGTGCAGTGCCCTTTCCCAGGAGCCCCTGCACAGGGCTCAGTCCTAGGAACCCCACAGGACCAGTCAGAGTCCCAACTCCTGACTTCCAGGCCAGCCCTTTTCTGACTCCAGGGGTCAGAACCTGTCTTTGTGGGGCACTGTCCAGCCCACTGCAACCTCAAGTGGAATGTGGAAGAATGGGGTGGGGACAGTGAGGGTGGCAGTGGCCTGGGTGGTAGTGGGGTGGGTGTGATTCCCCAGGTAGGTGTGTCAAGCCTTGCCTTAGGAAAGAGACCGCGAGGGCTGCAGAGTGAGTACAGGCCAACGAGTTATCACTCAGGGCTCTTCACTCCATGACCGCCCCACCACCTGTGCCTCTCTGCGGTCAGGGCTTTCCAGGCAGGGATGGGCCTCCTCCCTCGGACCCTCTTACAGGGGTAGCATCCAGTGCCCAGGCCAGGTGGGGGCCCACAGAACTCAGAGGGGGGTCCTGAGGGCCATTACCAGGACTGCATGCCAGAGACAACCAGGGAGGGAGACCTGAGGGGGGCACATGACACTCAGGGCAGCGTGGTCACCATGACCTCATGCCCCCCTCCTGTTCCCTGTCAGTTCCTCTCCTCCATCTCCTTCCTCAGGAGTGGCCCCAGCCAGAGCTGGATGCCAGGAGGCCACCCTTTCTCCCCTCTCCCTCACAGCCCTCGTCTGGTTGGACACAGAGCTCTGCTGATCCCACTCTGATCTCTCCTGCCCAGCTCCAAAGCCTTTGTCCTGGGACACCTCTAGGCATCACTCTGGGCCTGGCTCCACCTCTCCTTCTGCACCTCTGAGGTCCCTCTCTTTATCTGAGCCTTTGAGAAAGCAAAGCCGACCTTGTCACCTATTAAAATCCTGCAGGTCTCCCTACCACTAACCAGGTAACGGGCTCCCTCACCTGGCAACCACGGCTTGTATCCTCCACCCCTCCCTGAGACACCTTTGCCCTCCAGCAAGGCCACACTGCTTGTGCCTTACTCCCTACCTTCCTGCCAGACCTGTCCTTTCCCCTCAGTGTCTCCTCATGGTTGCTTGTGTTTACTCTAGGACTGAGGTGCCACTTGCTCCAGGAAGCCCTCCCTGAATGCTCTTATCCTAGTTACTCTGAGTCCTTGCAGTATGAAGAGTCCCTGAGTCCCTGCACCCCCTTGGGAGGGCACACTGGCAGCCCACCTGGCCTGCCACCCCATTAGCAGTTCCCACCCCCAATCCGGGACTGGGGAGGCGCAGCCCAGTCTCTCCTCCCTTCCCTCTTTTTGGCCTTGAAGATCCCCTGCCCTAAACTCACCTCCCTGGCTTTTTTTTTCCAGTCAAGATGACCAGGGCCTGTATATTCTTTGTCCCTGACCTGTATTCAGAACCCGCCTCTGATGGGATCTGAAGCTGCCTTGCCCATGGGCGAAAGTGAATAATGGTGGCGCTGGTTGGCTCCTGGAGGAACGGCGGTGGATATCTCGGCGAGTGGACTAGATGGGGAGGGTTTGGGGCCCAGGCGTCTCATCAAATTCCCTGAAATGAAATGGGTGCATCATCGTCTCTGTTGTTGGGCAGGCAGCACCTGAGCTGCTGCTGCTGCTTTTTAAATAAATTTTAATTAAAAATAATTTCTCCAGATGGCGTGCGTGGGAGAGAGAGACAGAAAGAGAGAGACAGAGACAGAGAAAGGGAGAGGGAGAAAGTGCCTCCCCCACCCATGGGGCATGGTCGCACTGCAGTCCTTTCTCCATTTCTCTGTCCTGTCAGGATTTGGCGCTCATGTGCACACGTGCGCCGTGTGTCTTCCAAGTCACTGGGTATGGGACTCGGTGAAGGGTACACTGACAGTCACCCGGTGTGGTGGCAGAGCTGTGGGGTGGCCATGTGGGATCTGGTTTCCTTACCCACCAGGTCATAGGGGCTGGCTCAGGTCTACCTGAGTTTCTGCCCCCTTTCTACAGGGCCCTGGTGTGCGCCTTGGGAGGCCGCATGAGTAAGCGAGGCAAGGAGCTTGAGATCGGACATGGGTCCCGGCTGGAGCCCTTGGGCTGGTCTCTGAGTCTGTTTCCCCTCCCATTATAGGAGGTGCAGGCCTGGGTGGCATTTCATGGCCTTTGCCTCCCTGGATGGAACGTCTGATGTTTCAAAGGCACTTTGTATGATTGTAGTTTAGAAAGCTCTTTTACGCTCCTCAACCAACTTGGTGTTCCCAGCACTCCTGGGAGGTAGGTGGTAGCAGCCCACTTTACTGATGAGAGAACTGAGGCCTGGGGTGGGCAGTCTCACAGCTGCTCGGTACTGGGTCAGGCCTGGAGCTCCCAAGTCCACCCTGGTTGACTGGAGGGCCTCCGTCCCAGGGATGTTGGGCCAGATTCTTCTCTCTACATGAGGCAGGCTCCGGGCCAGGATTAGCGAGGCCCTCTTTATTTTTTTTATTTTTCAGGTTTTTGCCATAGGGTGTGTGTGCTTGCCAAAGAGGAGAGTGACAGAGAGAGGGAAAGTGAAAAATCATCCCCCAGAGGGGATGGCCATGCCGTAATCCCTTCTTCTTCATTCTTCTCTCAGGATTTTGGGCATACATACACACCTGCCTGGTGTGATTTTCAAGTCACCTGGTCCAGGACTCGAACCATAGTTGACCTTGTGGGAATCCAGCACCTTAACCACTATGCCACCTTCTGGCTCCAGGCCTTCTCCTTTTGCCCACACTGCACCTGCAGCCTGACACTCCGCAATTCAGCAGGGTCTGGTGTTGAAAATGGGTCTTGGATCAGCTCTGTGGACTAGTGGTTAAGGGAGCTGGATTCCACATGGCCGTTCACAGTTTGTATCTCAGTCTCTGTGGTTCAAAAAACATACCAGGCACATGTGTGTGCCCAAAATCTTGATAGGAGGGAGATGGAAGAGAAGGGATTATGGCATAACCCTGTCTCATTGTGTGGGGTGTTCTTCCTCTCCCTCTGCCTTTCCTTTTCTCTTGTCTTTCTCTGGCAATTAAAAAAAGAAAAAGAAAGAAAGGGAGTAAAGAAAGAGAGAAAGAAAGAAAGAAGAAAGAAAAATAAAGAAAGGCAGGCAGAAAGAAAGTAAGAGAAATAAAATGGGTCTCTGTCTCACAAGGCAGGCCTCTCCAGCCTTGGCTTGTCCTCTGGGGAAGGGCTGAAGAAACCTGCCATGAGGCAGCTAGCGATTAGGTCCTGGCCCAGCTGAGGGGGTTCCTTTTCTGGGTGAGGCACTCCCAAACCGTCTCCACTGCAACAGGCCTGCCAGTTAATTTTTAAGAGAAGAAAAGGGAAGGAGCTTACTGAGAATTTACTGGCCTGATAGTCTGGATTCCTCAGTGCTGGGCCCACCTGCTAGGGCTTGCTATGTGATTTTGGGTAGGCACACCTCTCTATGGGTCTCATGTACATTAGGAATGGTAGTAGAATTTTGGACTGAGAATCTTGGCCCTAAAAAACCAGGCTACAGACCAAAGACCTCAGGCTGTGGGCAGTGGGAAACCTGGTGAGAGGCACGGTATGGCTCCGGTGTGTGTGTGTTTTGTGAGAGGGCCCCTCCAGAAAGCCAGGAGGCCTCACACCCCTGATGGACATAAACAACCCCAAAGGAACTCCTTTTCACTGCATGAACAAATTATTTAGATTTGGGGGCCCTCAGGTCTCTGAGTGAAGCTTCTGGAGCCTCTGGGATCTGCAGACTGTGACTCCAGCCTTTTGGTACAGGAGTGTCCTCCTCAATTCATCTTGCACTTCCCAGAGTAGCCACAGGGTGGCACCCAAGCACCACACTGGGCTCATGTCTGTGCAGATGGGATAGTGCTTGGGGGATGGTGCAGAGTGGGCCTGGCAGGGCTGGTTTGACATGTCTCATCTTCAGACATCCCAGTGCATCCCTATGCACCCCTAAAGGATTGTCTGTCAGGCCATGGTGGGGTCAGGACTTGGGGCAGGAGACCTTGGATCTGAGTTTGTGTGGTCCTGGGAAGTTGCTTCCTCTCTGAGCCTCTGAGTGCGCTTCTGAAAAATGGGCGCCACAGTAGCGCTGACCTCATCCTCATTTGCTCCACGTTTGCAGAGCACCTGCTAGATGAGAAGTACATGCAGCCGTGAGCAAGCAAAACCTCACAGGGGCGTTCTGAGGCTTAACTGAGGTGTTATCTAGAACTTATCCAGCTCAGGACAACACACAGTATATAGATATATATACGATGGGGACTTCCAAAAGTTCCTGTAAATGGAATTAAAATGCGACTTTATCTGGTGCAAAAAGAATTGAATTCCTATTTGTTTTCCATGAACTTTTTGACGACCTCAGTATTAATGAAGACATCATCTCTAATCCTTGCATCACAACCCTCCGTGGCTCACCCTATTATTACAGAGGAGGAAACAAAGACACCCACCCACAGACACACAGGCAGGAGGTGCAGAGCTGGGACTGGAATCTGGGTTCTGCACCCCGCTGCTGTGGTCCCCACATTAGACTTGTGGCTCCTCTGAGCTCCCTCCCATCTCCTCCAGCAGACCTTAGGTCAGCCTAGGTCGCTTCCTCAGACCTTCCTCACCCTCCTGCAGGTTTGGTCCTGTCAGGGACTGGCTGGGAAAGTTAGTGGTCACTGAGAGGCCCCCTATGATTCAGGGGCCCTAAGACAGTCCAAGACCAGCTGCCTTCTCCCACCCCCAGGGGCTGAGGCCTGCCAGGAAACAGAGACCAGAGCTTTTCTGCCCATGGTGAACACCCATCCCACTTAGCTGACACCTGCTCAGACCTTTCCTGAGGGTCTGTGAGGGGAACAGGGGAGGGCACTGAGGATTTCTCCCTCAGAGAGATGCTGGGCCCCCACCTGACTGGAAGGGGGCCGTGGGGCATGTCTCAGAGGTGTGCTTTCATAGCCAGCTCCCTGTATCTGCTTAGGCCGTGGGTTTATTTGGAGGTAAAGGAAGTTGCACCTCTGAGCAGGAGAGGCAGGTGACATCCGTCAGCCCCCCACTCCCTCTGGTGCCCCCTGGGCTGTGTTTCCTTTCCATGTGTATTCCAAATGTCTCCTGCCTGTCATACAGAGCCACTGTTGTGGAAGCTTGGGGGAAGCCCTCTTGGTCAGTTAAGCTAGGGATTCACTCTGTGCTCGACTGGGACCTTGGGCAGTGACCCGAGACTTTTGAACCATGGCTCCCTCACCTGTGCCTCAGGAGGGGCTACCCCTTCTGCTCCAGACCTTGCAGGCCACACCTATGTGCATTATTACACGCAGTGCTCACGGTAACCCTGGGAGGCAGCTACTGCTGCACCATGTACAGATGGGAAGCTGAGCTCAGAGAGGTCTGAAGTGTCAGGTGTCGCCTGAACTTTCCTCTCCCCATCGCATGGACCGTGCTTATTTCCTGTCTCTTCCTGCCAACCAGACTACAAGCTCGAGGAGGGCAGGGGGAGCCTCTAGATGACTACAAACTCCACTGCCTGGTACAGAGCCTGGCATGGAGGGAGGGAGCAGAAACGGTTTTAGAACTGGTGCTTCTAGGGACCAGCAGTTAGCATAATGGCTATGTTGTTGGACTTCCATGTAGTTGACCGCGGTTTGTGACCCGGACCCGGTGGCTTAAACTCACGCCGGGTTTGTGTGCATGCATGCCCAAGAACTGGTGCTTCTAGGGACCAGCAGTTAGCATAATGGCTATGTTGTTGGACTTCCATGTAGTTGACCGCGGTTTGTGACCCGGACCCGGTGGCTTAAACTCACGCCGGGTTTGTGTGCATGCATGCCCAAGATCCCGAGAGGAGAAGGAAGGAGAAGGGATTGCAGCATGGCCATCCCCCCTGGGGGGTGATTTCTCACTTTCTGTCTCTCTGTCTCTCTCTGTCTGTCTGGTGAGTGCATATGCCTTATAGCAAAAACCTCTCAAAATAAAAAAAAATAAAAAAAAAAAAAAGGTGCTTCTAAGTGCTGTGCTTTTCTTCATTCTGCCCGGATATTAAACAGTAGTAACCACAGTCACGTGGTCACTATTCACTCTGTGCCAGGCCTGTAGAAGGTATTTTATATATGCTGTCTTTAATCTCCCAATCTTATGAAATGTGGATCCACCCTGCAGCAGTGCTTAAGCACTGTGCACTGGGACCAGATCCTACATGACTAACTGCTGTTCGAATCCTGGTCCTGGAACCTTGAAAAACAGAGGGTGCATATGCATGTGTGCTCCGAATCCTGACAAGATGGAGAAATGGAGGAAAAAGGATTATGGCATTGACCGTGTCCCCTCGGGGGTGCTTTCTTCCCCTCTCTCTCTTGGCGAGTACACATGCCCTCTGGCAATAACAAAAAGAATGAATACAATCTTATGAAACAGATGGGATTGATATCTCAATTTACGACGAAGAAACAAAGACTCAGAGAAATTAAGTAAATAACTAGTATAAATTTACACAACTAGTTCAGCGGCAGAGTTGGGATTAGACCCACATTTGTCCCTCTTCAAAGCTTTTTTTCTCTGAAGGGAAAGGTTGTATGAGGTGGGCAAGCCCAATGTCTGAGGCTCAGTTTATCCACCTGTGGAATAGGGAAAATAACTCCATCGCATGGGGCGTCTCTGGAGAGTAAGTGGACTGACGCAAACAAGACTTCCAGCTCTGAGATAATACCATTTATCACCATCATCATGTTCATGTCAGCACTCCCCCCAGCCCCCACACATACAGACTAGGGCTGGCGTGGAGAGGAATGGGCTCAGGTGGGTTGGTGGCTGTGGGACCTGCCTTGGGGATGAGAGGTGGGCATGTCATGTTGGCAATGGCCTTGAGCTGTGCCCACGCCTCCCAAGTGTCCTGGAATGGTGTGGGGGAGTGGGATACAGAGCCGGGCACCCCCTGCCAGGTCAAGACATCCTTGAGGCTCCAGGGAGCCAAGTGGCACCTCAGATCACCAGGTCGCAGCCCCAGTGGTGGCCGCAGCCTGTCGATGGCGCAGCTGGGCTTGAGAGGCTGGGAAGAGCCCGGGGACCTGCAGGGACCTCTGTGTCTCTCAGGGCTGAAGAAAGTTGGGGCCACTGCAGAGAAAGTTGTGGGCCGCATGGGAGGAAGTTGTGGCTGCTCAAACTTTTCTCACTCTGAGCTCATCACTCTCTGTCCCTGAGGCCGGCTGAGTGATTTGCCACCAATTAGCCCATAATGAGCTGGACCTCAGTGGCCTGCTGGCTCCCTGGGGAAATGCAGGCTCAGCAGGACACCTGGGGGCCAATTACAGCAGCCTGGGCGAGTGCTGGGTCCAGCTGCGGTCTGAGCCCCAGGGATGCACCTGCCTCCTGAGCCCACTTTGCTCTCCCGGCCAAACTTTTAATAAGTGGAAATGGCTACTTCTCACACTTGACGACTGCCCAGGTATGCCACCTGGGTCCTGCCTCTCCCTCCTTAAAGAGCCAGTTCAATTTCTAGAATATAGTTTCCTATAGCTTAAATGGATTGCTCAACCAACAGGCGGGTCGTGTGGGTTCTAGACGTTGTCACTCTCCGTGACCTAGGACCACGTCCCAGGCCTCTCTAGGCCTCAGTTTTGGGGGAAATAATCATGGGAGTGGCGTGAGGCACAGATGAGATAACACAAATTGTAAAGTGCTTTCAAATGGTCATATTGTCCTCAATTATTGTGTCCTATTAGCCCGGCCAGGACCTCGACTAGGCCTCACTCCTAGCTGAAGTGGACCCAGCTTCCACGTGGGTGCTCACAGAGGGAGCAATAGGGCCTCCTTGCTGGCTGGCAGCTGGCCTGCTCTCTGCCCCAGGGGGGCTGACCTAGGACCATGCTGTTCTAGGTCTCTCTTGGCTCAACCTCCTCTCCCTCCCTCTGCTTTGCTCTCCAGGCCTGCAGAGAGGCACCCTGAAAGTGGAGGAGCCCTGATATTCTCAAGTCCAACTCTGACTGCACAGGTGGCAACTACATCCTGGGAGAAGCAGGGCCTGAGTGGGAGCTCTTTCCACTTCTGGACTTAGTTCACACAGAGCACTTCAGTGTCTGGGCTTCTCAGCAGTCCTGTGAGGGTAGGCAGGCACCCATCTGCCATCGTGGCTAAGCTTGACGACTCCAAAGCCAGACCGACTGGGTGCACATCCCACCTCCACTACCTACCAGGCACGTCTCTGTGCCTGTTTCCTCAACCAGGAAACGACTGGCACAGCTCTATGGTTGTATTGTTTGTTAGAAGCCATGTCAAATATTTGGGCTTAGTGTACAATGGGCTGTTGATAATTAATATTGGCTATCTTTCTGGTTATTATGACTCAATCATCCAGTCTACGAATATTTATTGGGCTCCTATTATGGGCTGGCTTAGTGGCGCTAGGGTCTTGGGATACAGCATGAATAAGACCTGTATATGGAATTTAAGTTTGTGGGGGAAATGAACACATAAAACCATAATTTCCAGACCAAGGATGTCGCAGCCTAAAGTGGAATAATCCAAGAATACAGTAGGGGGGCTTTGATATCAGGGATGAGAGGGAGGGATAGTCAAGGGTGGCTTCCTGGAAGAGTTGGAAGTGGGTGAGCGTTGGGTCATGGTTTACTGAGCACTTAATATAGGCTGGGCGCTGTGCCACGTGCTCTGTATCTGTGATTTTCAGCCCCTCCTCACGCAAACCTGTGAGGTAGGTGATGCTCTTTTTACTGAAGAGGAAACTGATGGTTAAGTTACTTGTCTAAGGTCACCCAGCCAGAAAATGGTGAGGCTGGGGTCCAACCCAGGGTTAACCCCAAATCTTGCCCCCTTTCTTCTCCCATGAGAGTGTTCATGGTTAGATGATCAGTCAGGGGGAGGAGGCTGTAGGCAGAGAAGAGACTCTCCCAGGAAGTTCTGGCTTTGCCGATGAGGATCCGGGCCTGGAGTTTCTCTTCTGCATCTGATATAGGGGCAGGATACTGCAGTGGTTACAAGCAGAGGCCCTGTCTCTGGGTTTCAATCCGTTTGCTGTCATTGTGACTTAGAGCAAGTCACTTAATCTCTCCATGCCTCAGTTTCCTCTGTAAAATGGGGATCATGACAGCAGCAAACGTGTATAGTACTTCTCTGGGCTTTCTTCTATGGCTTTTACTTTTAAGGCTCCTTTAATGCTCACATCCTCACAAACTTACATCTTTTTTTTTTTTTTCAGGTGGGGATAATACTTGGGTAGTTTTAAGAAATAAGTTATTATAGTGACTTGTTCACTTAGAACAATGCTTGGCACATAGCAAGTCCTCAGTAAATCTTAGTTATTGTTATCATTCAGTACCACAAAGTCCCAGAAGGCCAAAGACAGAATTCCTAAAAAATGACAAAGAGCATCCTGTAAGAATAGCGATAATAATAAACACGCCCTTATATATCTACAGTGCTTTTTCAGAGACTGGAATAGACTTTTTCACGTCTATTCTTTCGTCCAAGACTAAGAAGCCAAGGGTGTCCCAAAGTGTATTTCACAGAACACTGTTCCACCAACAAGAATGTCCTTTTAAGAAGGTAAATGAGGAAACTGGCGTAGGCACAGGGCGAAAGTCTGGGCACACAGACAGAAAACGCTGGATGATGGCGGGGTGGGCATCCTTACTAACGCCCACCCAGGGTCCTGGCGGTTAGTAGGACTCTCTCAGGCCCCTCATCACACCCAGGCCAGAGGCCGAGGCTCCCTTCCCTTCTCTTCCCGTCCCTCTTAGGTGGTCGAGGCCTTTGGTTACTGAGGCTGTCACTAGGTCCCAGACAAGAGATGACCACGCTGAGGCTTTCAGAGGGCCGCGGCGGGTCGGGCGAGCCTGGGAGGGCCCCAGGGCTCTTGCCGGCCCACAATGCACTGGGCGGGACCGACGGAGCCCCTCTGCCCCAGCGCAGTCTCTATGGCGGCCTCGCGGCGGGGCAGTGTGGGACAGTTCCGTGGGCAGCTCGCGTGGGGCCTCGACTGTCGCCTGTGGCGGAAGCAAAGGGCGGCCTGAGGCGCTCGGAGCAGGCTGCGGCTGGCGCGGGCCTGGCGGCACGGCCCCCCCTGCCCTGCGGCGGCAGCGGCGCGCCTGG
>NW_006159505.1:616023-617827 GCF_000334495.1 Tupaia belangeri chinensis | reverse complement strand
CGCTTGCGCCCGCGCGGCGGCGCCCGAGTCCGCGGAATGAGCGGCGGGGCGGATGGCGGAGGCCCCGCGCCGCGCTGCCGCCGGGACCTAGCTGGGCTCTTTGCCTGGGCCCTGGGATGGGACCCCGGAGGACGCATGTTGGCCTCCGGTTTAGTGAGCAGGGAACCTGTTCTGGGGGAGATCGTGGCAGAGGACTGCCTCGCGAGGTGATGTGCCGGTTCTAATCCTTGTTCACTCAGTGTTTTAACAGCAACTGTGAACCCTGAAGCCACTCCCCCAGCTGATGGGTCTTGGGCGTTTAAATTTTTGGAAGGCCCTTTTTTATATTTCAACTTTATTATGTGATAACTGTTTATGTTCCTCAATGACCAGTGTTTGTCCTAACTCTAAACTTAGTAAATCTTTCTTTCCAAAGGGGGGAAAATATCAATCTGGGATAGCTAAAGCCCTGTCTTCAGAATAGCAGTACAAGTAACGGGGGGTGGGGGGTGGGGGGGTCCTCGGCGTCTGCAAGGATGTGTCAGGGTTTTTAGGTAGCCTCAATTCTCAGAGAAAGGGAGCACCTCAGCTTCAGAACCTGCCAGGCCTGCAGGAGCACATGCTCACTGTTTAACAGACTAGGGCAGTGCCTCTGATGGTCTATGGTTGTCTAGACTGGGTCTCATGCTTCTTCCCTTTTTGTTGTATCATCGTCCCTTTAGTCCAGTGGCTATATGGTATCCCTCTGCAAACAGCTGTTTCCTTAATACCCAAGTCCTTCCCTCTGCACTGTGAGTCTGCAGCCTGCAAGCCAGACTGCACTGGCCAAGGGTCTACTTGAGAATGGCATCCCAGTCGGTTGGGCAGCTATAAGACTACACCTTGGACTAGGGCTTAAACAGATGTTTATTTCTCATGGTTCTGGAGACTGGCAAGTTCAAGATGAAGGTGCCTCCAGATTTGGTGTCTGGCGAAGGCTTCCTGGCTTGTAAACAACTACTTTCCTGCTATGTGTTGATAGGCCTTTCCTGGTGCAGGTGCATGGGGGGATGGGAGCAAAGAGAGAGAGAGAGAGAGAGGACACACGCTTATAAAGGCACCAATTCCATCATGAGACTCTCACCCTCATGACGTAATCAAAACCTAATTACCTCCCAAAGCCCCCACCTCCTAATATAACATTGGGAGTTAGGATATCAGTAAGAGTTTTGAGGAGACACACACTGGTCCTACCCTTCAAGGCTACAGCCGTTACTGTAACTTGGGACACACAAGGGCAATGATGTAAACTTGATCACACAGAGTGACCATCATGGCTGCCTTGTTCTGAAGGTGCAGAGGTTGCCTTGGAGCCAGGTTACTGTCTGGAGGCTGGGAGTTAGCCACTTTGTGGTACTATCCTGACAACTCTAACACCCCATCCCAACAACAAAACAGCAAAAAACCCCCACCCCTAGATCCACCCTCGGGTTTGCCCAAGGCGCTCTTCTCTATCTAGACTGTTTCCCAAGGCCTTAAGCCGGCTAAATGCTTGGTAAGGGCTCACACCTTGGCAGGAGCTCAGATTTTCTTCCTGTTCAGACAGGAGAGTCCCTCCTGGGCCTACAGAGCTAGGCTCCCATTTGTTCCTGCAGAAAATGAAACAGGACTCAGATTCAGGCTCAGCCTCTTTGCCCAGTCTCTCGCTGTAGCCCCAGAGGTCTGTTCCATCCTCATCACTGTCTTGGGCAGAATATTCCTTAAGGGAGCTTTTAGCTCTTGAGTCTCCTCCTTCCATATCCAGGCCTAGGTGAGGCAGGCCGGAAGAGGAAGTGTAGTGTAGGGA
>NW_006159505.1:614789-615650 GCF_000334495.1 Tupaia belangeri chinensis | reverse complement strand
AGTGTGCTTCATAGTGTGACTGGTGAAGGAGGCTCACCTGAGAAAGGCTAGGACCTGAGGTGGGACACAATGGACAGAGAAAGTATAACTGGACAGAAATGAGGGGAGAGCCACTTGTGCATGACCAAGGCTGGTGTGTCGTTAACACGTGGGGGCCAGATGATGCTTCCCCAGAGTGGCTCTCACACGGCTGTGGGAATGCTCCACTGTCAACTCTACTAGTTGTTAAGCATGTTGACTATCCCTGTTGGAGACAGGAAGGGACCAGCAGGGTAGGGAATTCTGTCCTGGGTGCCTGGCCTCTCCACTGTGGATGCAGAGTAGCAAAACCTGGCAGGCTCACTGTCTTTCTCAGTCGTAGTAAAGAGTATTATGAGAGCTGCCAAGTGTGGTCCCCAGGGTCCTCCCACAGGTGGAGTCCTGATTGTGGCTCAGACCAGCTACTCCCCACTTTGATCCCTGGCATGAGCTTCTGATCCACTCTTGGGAGATGAGTCCTGCCAGGAGCCATTTTGCTCTGTCCTCTGTGGGTGCTGACAGGCTGAGGCCTCTGCTGTCCTCAGCCAGTTCCTGCCAAAGCTCATCTCCTCCCTGTGGCCCATTCCTGGCATAGAGCCCTCCCTAGCAGAGCAGCCTGCACCTGGGGTGTCTTTGCCAAGTGGCCTGTTTCCATCACTGGGGCTGGTTGCATTTCCCTGGAGTCCTTTCTGGGTGGCACAGTTTCTAGCAGACCCTTCCTGGAAGCCTCGAGTGCCTTTGTTGCTATTCCAGTACCTGATCACGTTCCTGGGCCCCTCTCAAACTCCCCTGGCTTGCGAGGTGCCTTCCAGTTCACAAGACCCTCCCTCCCTCCCTCTCTCC
>NW_006159505.1:603401-607827 GCF_000334495.1 Tupaia belangeri chinensis | reverse complement strand
GGGTTGGCGGCCTCCAGTCCTCGCGGCCGCCCCTCCTCCACCACCTCCCCGCGGCGCCTCCCGTCCGGGAGCCTGACCCCGCCGCCGCCGCCGCCCGCCCGCCGCACCTGGCCTCTGCCTGCCTGCCTGCCTCTCCTCCGCCTCCACCTGGGGGGAGGGGGAGAGGCCTCCCCACAGCCCCGCCGCCGCCCAAAATCTCTTCCAAACATCGGGCAGCACGGATTTTGGGCAAATCTTTATGGTTTTACTTTCTTTGTCAATGAAAAACCTCTCGAAGAAATTCCCGACCGACCGACCGAGCGGCAAAATTCTTTGCATCAGTTTTCTGCTCGAGGTTGAAGTGCCAATTACAAAATCGTAAGAGGTAATATTTAACAGCAAGTGACGCATGAAGAAATTGCACACACAAGTGGCCTGAAGAACAGAATCGGACAGAATTCAACCAGTCATGTCTAGAATGACTCAACTGAAACTCATATAGGTACATTTAAGATAACATGGGAGATTGCGATTGGTATTTAGAATCAAATTTGAAGCTTTTTTTTTCTTTCTCCAAGGTTTCCTCTGGATGTATTTAACATAACACCCATGTACAAAGTGACCTGGACTTGCTGCTTGAAAACATAATCCTTTCTTACTAGCACAGTATCTTGACAAGTCAGCCCACAGACGGTTCAACAGCAACTTTAAAAATAAATAGAAAAGTGCCCAGTGCATCTTAAATGAATGGCCCAACCCAACTACCAGCAATGTCAATCATTTCAGTCAGATAATTAGCACAGGATCCATCCATTCCCGCTGATAAACTGCAGGAGAGCTGATAAAAGACGTCAGGAGGCCGTTTTATGCACTGCAACTGTAATGCCATCCATGTTTCTGGATCGTCATGTTCCCGTGATCTGATTCTAGACACACCACGGGAATATCAGTGGAGTTGGGAGGTTAGCTTGGCTGCTTGCTGGGCTAAAACAGATATCGCCCCAGCATGCTCATCTGACAGGGTCCCACGGCAACCCGAATTAAGCCCTTGTGAATCTGTGTACACACGCAGAACTCCAATGACGGATGGAGTTTTCACTGTGTCCTCCAGGTGTGGCAAAGTCGCCTTCGTCCCGGAGGCCCGCCTTCTGTCTGCCCAGGTACCCCCGGGGCAGCAGCACTCCCTCGCTCCCTCCCTCCCTCCCTCCCTCCCTTCCTTCCTTCCTTCCTTCCTTCCTTCCTTCCTTCCTTCCTTCTTTCCTTCCTTTCTTTCTCTCTCTCCCTCTCTCTTTCTTTTTTTTTTTTTTGGAGAAGTTTTTGCTATAGGGCACATGTGCTTGCCAGACAGACAGACAGACAGACAGAGACAGACAGAAAGCAAGAAATCACTTGGGGATGGCCACGCTGCAATCCCTTCTCCACTATTCTCTCGGGATCTTGGGCACACATGCACATGCGTGAGTTTAAGCCACCAGATCCGGGACTTGAACCGTGGTCGACCACATGGGAGTCCAGTGACATAGCCATTATGCTAACTGCTGGTCCCACAAGGCACTTTCATATCTCAGATGCTTAGCAGCCCCTCAAAGAACAAGCAGTGCCCTTGGGACCACAGGGTCCTAGAGTGGGTGGATTTTCTGACCAGTCTGCTCTGAGTCGGCCTTTGGACCAGTGCAGAGACCTATGCCTTCAGGTCTGCTGAGGACAGATGTGTGGCAATCCAGCAGGAGGCATGGTGGGTCTCATCTTTTGGGGAAGGTATCAGGGAGGATTTGGAGAATCTGGAGCCTCTGTGCCCCTGCCCCTTGTCTGACCTAAACCTCTTATATACCACAGGTCTGTACTCTATGGCAGAAACCGAAATATTGGAGGGTATAAAAGCATGGAGAGCAACTATGGACACTGAAGACAGTGTGGTAGAGGGTAGGGAGTGGGGGGGTGTTAGAGGGAAAAAATCAAGGGGAAAAAGAAGGAAGCAAAGCACTTAAGGGACACAAAAAAATGGAAAATTACCTGTTGATTTTAACATGTATGACAGTATCTTTGACTAGGCTAATACATAGTGTATTCATGCTGGGAAAATTCATTTTGTATGTTCTAATAATACAAAGTTATTGAATATAAAATAATAATAATGAAATGTATCTTATAAGAAGTAATCCCCAAACGAATAGGGACATTCTCGTGGAATCATCTTTGGGATTGATCTGTATGGAATGTGAGAAAGGGTACGGAGGGAGAGCCCAACACAGTTAGGCCACGTGGAGACGCTCTTGGCTTAGAGTGGACACAAGAAGCTACATGGTGAAGGAGAGTCCACAAGCAGCAATCTGAGGACAGGGATGGGGTTGGAACCAGCCAGTTGATCTGTACATTAGAGCTGCCTGATTTCTTAAGGTCAACATTTGGGGAAATGTTTTCTAAAAATAGAGATAAACTGAATATTGTAAGGGCTGGTGAACAAATCATTCCTTCTTGGTGTCCCAGTGTTCTGCCTCTCTGGCCATTTTATTAAGATTCAGTGGTGATCGTGTGATCGTCTTGGCCTCTTCTGTAGGACCTGCCTGCTCCCGTCAGTGGTGACCCTGCTTGACTGCGGGACTGTGACATCTTCTGCCTTTGGAGTCATTGGCTTTTGGCTCTTGCCTCCCATTGATTCTCCCAAGGATGGAACTGGGGCTAGGGGATTAATTGATGTACTTTGGGAACCTGAGGTATAGTTCTGAGACCCAATCTCTCTTCTTCCTGTTACATTTGCTCCTTCCTCAGGCTCTCTCATGTTCCCTAAAGCAGCAAGCCTAGGAAATATTTCTTCTGGATCAACAAATGTTCCTGATCCAGGACAGGGAAGAGCACCCTGTGGTCTGAAGTTAGCTCCGAGAGTGTGAGGAGTATGGCCTGGCAAGTGCTAGTGTTCAGGCTGAGAGGGAGCCTCTAGCGTCTAGAGGACTGTCATGAAGGTGACCGGGAGCAGAGTGTGGAGGGAGTGACAATGCAGGAAGGAAAATGGGTTGTCAAGATGCAGTTCTTTGCTGGAAGAGACTTCCTTTCCATAGGAATGGTAAGCCCAAGTGAGCCCTTCATGCTCTCCTGGGTCAGAATCTGCTCCCCCAACCTCACTGGAACACCTTGAAGACCCACCTGGTGGCCTCTTTCTTTCATAGTGAGGAAGCCTGAGTCTGCCTGTGCCCTGACTCATGAAGTCACTTCTGCCAGAGCTGCCCTCATGCTCTGGCCTTCTGTCCCGTGGATGCAGTAGGCTATTCTACAGCTACAGTTCTGCCTGGTCCCTCCTCTCCACTTCTGCATGTGCAGTTTGGGCTAGGCCTCCCCCATAACTGTGAGAGTTGTGAGGTAGCTGAGTTCATTCTGGTCATGCCAGAATATGTATTATTTTTTAGTGATATAAAATAATTGTGCATATTTATGGGATATGATGTAATTTTTCAGCACAGAATAAAATGTGTAATGAACAAATCAGTAATGATCACATCCATAATTTCAACTACTTGTCAGTTTGTATTGGAAACACTCAAAATCATCTTATTTTTTAGCTGCTTTGAGATGTATAGTAAATTATGTTGACTGTAGTTACTTTTAATATACTTACAACACAACAACTTGTTCCTTTTTAAAAAGAAATAATTATTAAATTTTATTTATCATTATTATTTTTTATTTGCGATGTATAGTAAATTATGTTGACTGTAGTTACCTTAACATACTTACAACATGACAACTTGTTCCTTCCTTTTTAAAAAGAAATAATTATTAAATTTTATTTATCATTATTATTTTTTATTTGATTAGAGAGAATCAGAGGGGGGGGGGAGTGAGAAAGCAAACCACCAGGTTCAAGACTCAAACTGCAATTGGCCATGTGGGAGTCTAGCACCTTAACCACTATGCCACTTACCAGCTGCTCCTTCCTTTTTTTTTTTTTTAAGTTTATTTATATCTTTTATATGAGAGAGACAAGAATGGGGTGAAGCTCCCTCAACAGGGTTTCACACCACAATCCTTCCCTTAGCCTTTCCAGCCAGCCAGGATCATGGGCACACACATGTGCCTGATGTGTGCAGGTTGAACTGGAAACGGAACCTCCATCTTCCATATGGCTCCAGCATGTTGGTCCAGCATGCTACTGCTGTGCCACTGTGGCTGGGTCTTGTTCCTCTTATCTATTTGTAAATTTGTATTAATTAACAAACATTTCTCTATCCTCCACCCCTCTCCCCCAGCCTCTAGTGGTCACTTTTCTACTCCCTCTGAGGTCCTCTTTTTGAGTGTCCACGTATGAGTTAGAACATGTGACATTTTTCTTTCTGTTCCTGGTCTATTTCATTTAGCATTCTGTCCTCCAGACTCACCATGTTGCCTCAGTTGACCAGATTTCTTTAACTACTGCATGGTATTTTATGTGTATATATACCACATTTTTTTTTTT
>NW_006159505.1:579517-603117 GCF_000334495.1 Tupaia belangeri chinensis | reverse complement strand
TACACCAACATGAAATACATCTCAGACCAGTTCAGTTGAGAATACTATACACGTTATCATCAATAGGTAATAAACCATTTCTGATCTATTCAACTCCTTTACTTGGCACACAATAAGACAAGTGTGTCATCATCAGTAAAGGTTTTACAGAAGTGGCACAACTATCATTTACAAAGTCAGGCCCCAGAAGCCAGCTGCTTTCGCTTCTGGGACAGTGCTCTTTTCCTCTGTTACGGAGCTTGAGCTGTGAGTCTGGGGTTATGCTAGTGAGGGGTAGCAGACAGCAGTGACCAGAACAGATACTCTGCTCTCTGCTTTAGATATACACGAATGGACCCATACTGCATGCACATGGAAACTATTCTAAATATGGTTAAATAATCAGAAGAACAATAACATTTATCAAGTATTTTTAGGAAACACAATAATAACATACGTTAACTTCTCATGAAGTTCATGGCAGCTAAAATTAGTTGACTAGAAGCAACAGATTCATGGGCTGGGTTTTAGTTTTGCTTTTTATAGCCAGAGGGCATGTGTTCTTTTTTTTTTTTCTTTTTTTGGAGAGGTGTTTATTTTTTATTTATTTATTTATTTTTGCTATAGAGCTCATGCGCTCACCAGATAGACAGAAACAGAGAGACAGAAAGCGAGAAATCACCCCCCAGAGGGGATGGCCACGCTGCAGTCACTTCTCCTCCATTCTCCTCTTGGGATCTTGGGCACACACGCACACACACCAGGCGTGAGTTTAAGCCACCGGGCCTGGGACTCGAACCGTGGTCAATTACGTGGGAGTCCAGCGACATAGCCATTACGCCAATTGCTGGTCCCATGTGTTCTTGACAGAAAGAAAAAGGGAGAAAAAGAAGAGAGAGAAGAAGAGAGAGACAGAGAGACTCTCCCAATGGGCTATGGTGACACTGCAATGCCTTCCCCTTCATTTCTCTGTCCTCTCAGGACTCTGAGCATGCAGACACACAAGGCCAGTGGGTTTTTCAAGCCCCTGGAGCTGGGATTAGAGTTGTTATCAGCCATGCGAGACTCCCTTAACTGCTGAGTCCTTATTTTTATTTTTTTGTAGTAGCAGTGAGGGTAGAATAAGTGAAAAACCTGGGGATTTATAAACATCTGAAATTTTTTGAATCATAAAAACAAGATATTTAAACAAATTGTAAAATACAGGTTATTCCTAATTTAGCTAAACTCTAATTTTCATCACTACAGACATGGCAGAACCTGACTATAAAGTTTGGGAAATGATGATGTGGTGAACACTTTGATATTATCAGTGTACTTTAGATAAACTGCTATTCTTGTAAATGAGCAATAAGCATAGCAGATGAACATCAAAGAAATTCTTTAGAAGTGTGACTAATCTTTAATATGGAAATATTCAACAGAGTTTTTATATTAATTATTTTTATTTTGAAAATTTGGCTATAATTTTGTAGACTTTTGATGGCCAATTACTAATCTTTTTTTATTTTAAAAGGTATAATTAGTGGAAAGGAAATGCTACTTTTGAAAAAATGCTATTTTTTCTTTTCAAACCTGGAATTTCCCAGAGGGTCCAAGTTCTCACATTCTTTTCCTTGTGTTCAAAATAGGTGACAGTTTTCGAAGCACTTGCTATGAGTTATCTCATTTAATTTTTCTTAAAAAAAAAAAGAAAAAACCAACAATAGTTTATTTGGGGGCTAGCTGGTGGTATGATGGTTAGCGGGGGCTGGATCCACTTGGCTGACTTGTGATTCAAGTCCTGGGCCTGGCTGCTTGAAACACTCGCTAGGCACCCAAAAAACCCAAAAGGAGAAATGGAGGAGAAAGGATTGTGCTGTGACCATCCCTCATGGATGCTTTCTCACTTTCCCTTTCTCTTTCTTTCTCAGTCTGTCTCTGGAGACCACACATCTCTTCTAGCAAATTAAAAAAAAGTTTATTTTTATTTATTTCTTCAGAGAAAGAGAGAGAGAGAGACATGCCTGATAGTGTCTTGGATCACAGGCATGAGTGTGTGCTTGACATACTCAGGGAGTTCCCAAGACACAAAGCTAGGCCTTTGTCATGGGGGTCCATTTGCATTACCACTGTGCACCACCTGGCCCCCATCTCATTTCATTCTTAATAATCTTGAGGGAGGAATCACCATTTTAGTTCAAGATGTAGACAATAACAGTGACGAAGCAAATGAATGACAAAGCTGGAATTTAAGTCCAGACTGCTTGACTCCAAGCAAGATCATGCACTTACAGTCTCTCTTCTACTGGTGAGTTTCAATTGTTTATAAAAATGAAAAACGAATCACGTCATAGCTACTTAAAACCATTGGCTTCCTGTGTCTATTAGGAACAACACCAGGGGAAGTTTTCCTCTGTGAACACCCTGGTGCTATCACCAGGATGTCACCAACTCCAGAGGTGAGATGACCTGGTTTTATGCTCTCACTCTATCTTGTACTTTTCACTTTATTACATTTATCACAAATCCAATTATGTGTACTCATTTGTTTAATATCTTTTATCCTATAGCCTTTCTCAGGACAGGGACCATATAATTCGTAGTTGCCTCTCTGGCACCTAAAACAGTCTCTGGGACCATGAAGAATGGTGAAGAAATGGGAAAGAAAACTTTATTTAAGTAGACAACATAACGTTTACAGGACCTGAGACTTTTGCTCTACTCGTCATCTATGTAAGAGACTGTCATGTATTAAAAATGTACTACTTTAATAATTAAATGACCTTGGAAAGAGCTCTGAATAGATTGTTCTAGACTAAAATCTATTCTTCATTCAATAACATTATAGTGGAATATAAGTGTATTCAAGTTTTTTTCTTTTAAACTATTCTTCTTATTTTTTTTTTAAACATTCAATTGCTATACATCATTTGGCTTGTAAAGAGAATTTACTCAACATGAAATACACCTCAGACTAGTCCAGTTGAGAATACTATACACGTTATCATCAACAGGTAATAAATAATTTCTGGGCCCCACAAATGTCTTGCCTCTCTCTATTTTCCCTCTCTGATTTCCTTTCTTACACTCTTCCCATCTCCCACCCTCCTTCCACACTGTCTCGTGTCCATAACTATTTTCACTGCTTTTATATCCTTCAATCGTTCAGTCTCTACCATAGAGTGCTGACAGTCAGTATATATTAAGTGGAGACATATAATATCTTTCTTTAATTGCCTGGCTTGCTTCACTCAGTAATAAATCTTCCATATTCGACCACTTTCTATCAAGTGCCAGGGTCTTGTTTTTTAATGACTGAATAGTATTCCATAGACTGTATGTGCCACACTTTTACAATCTGTTTGTAGACATTTGGTTTGATTCCATGTCTTAGCAATTATGAATAATGCTGCAATAAACATTGATGTGCAAGCTCTTTTCCAACTGAGAATTCTATCCTTTGGGTAGATACCCAGGAGTGGAATTGCAGGATCATATGGTAATTTTATTTGTAGGAATTTGAAGAACCTTCATACTGTTTATCAGAGGCATTTTCTTTTCTTTTTCCTGTTCATAATCTACCTGCCAATGGCACGCCCTCCTGACTCCTCTCAACACTGCAGACTGGGCTCTGAGTGCATTCTGGTTGTTGTTGTTCATCCTTAGTATGGGGTTGGGCTTCACCTTACTAGAGAGCTGTGGCTTTAATGATACAAGCAAATCTGCCTAACTTTGTTGTATTTCTGACTTGGAGAATCCCAATTTGTCTCTGCAGTAAGAGGGACACACATTTCACTGGTACTGTTATTACAGAACTCTGTAATATTGTATCTTTCACTCAAAATCTCCACTGACCTTTATAATCCACAAACTTTGGGGAAACGAGAGAACTAAACCAATCCTAAAGTGCAAATGATCAAAGCTCTCAAAATCTTCTGGCTTCTAGGCCTGCAGTAGTCATGCCACTGATGTGATGACAATCGACCACTTCTCTTCAGGGTGCACAAGTGACCACCTCTGGCATTCATAACAGTCTGCCTCACTACTACAATCCTCAATTCTACACTATTAGCATAGGCTTATGTGATTAATTACTGAAGGGGACTCACATGATACTTTCATCTTTTTCACCAGCAGGCACAACCTGCACTTCCCAAACACCTGCCTACGCAGCCTCTGCCTGCTCTGAAACCTGGAATCTGGTCCTCTGAAAACAGTATCAGAGAACCTGCCCTGGAGCCTCATGGCAAGGACCTCACTGTGTAGTGTTAACTGACACAGCAATAACACTCTGAGGTGCTGAGCCTTGGACCCATGTTTCTCAGCTTCAAAGTTATTCCTCCCATTAGGAGCACCTAAAATGAGAGTTAGAAATTGTCCTAAAGCTTTTGTCTCAGAAGGTGGCAGCTCCTTCTCAGAGTGACAAAACAAGATTGATGTTTGTATTTTTTTCTGCACTCTGTCTATTCTGTCATGCTTCTATTAATCTTCCTATTACTACACTTAGAAACCCTTTAGAACACTAGAGCACCATCTAGAACACTCATATGATCTACTCTAACTTATTAATTTTAACCTCGATTGTCTCCTGCCACTCAAGGGAAAAGAAAAACCAAAATTCTGGTGTGTTGGTGAGGAGACTGTCTCCTGAGACTAGTTCAGGTAACTCACTTTCTCTCCAGCATGATAGGCTGATTCTGACTCCCTATTGTCAAGGTTGCTCCATTATCCTACCTGAGAATCATAGGCATGGGACTGATGTTCCAGGTCTCATAGAGTAGCTTTTTGCCCTTTTTTCTGACATTATGTCTCAGGTCCAAATCTCTCAGCTGTTAACTGCTCTAGAGCACTGAAGAGATTCCCACAACAAGCAGCAATGGTATGGTGATCCTTTAGGCCTTGAAGAGAGTCACCAAGGGGCCCATGTCACATTAGTTCTGAGGCAGCAGTATCTCTCTGAGGTGAGTCTGGGACACAAATAATATCCATAGTTTCCATGAAGCACACAAGCCTTATGGTCCCATTTCCTTGTTCCCTAGACAGAAAGCCCACACCCCAATCTCACTCTGCAATACTCAGTACAAGGTTCTGACCATTGATTATTTTCTCTGCTTTAGGATGAATACTTTTCTTCCTCAACTGGCCTCATGGCCTGGTGGTTAAAGGAGCTGAATCCCACATGGCTGACTTAAGAGGGTTTTTTTTTTTCCTTTCTTTTCGACTTCATGTTTTGAATCACAGCCCCAGTATATTGAAAACCCCCTCAGGGCACATATGTGTGCATGCCCCAAATTCAGACAGGATGGAGAGATGTAGGAGAAGGTATTGTGGTGTGACCCTACCTCATGGAGTGTGTGAGGGTGTGTGTAGTGGTTTTTCCATCTTTCTTTTTCTGTTTGACTCTGTCTGGCAAGTGCACATGCCCTCTGGCAAATTAAAAAATAAAATTCAGAGTTTTCTACCTATGGCTCTGAGCCATGTGTTTCCTCTTAGCAACTCCCATTCTTCTGTGACTAATGACTAGTTTTGGGGAAAGTGTTTCTAGTAAAACTCTAGATTTGGGTCCTCAGATTTGACGAATGGGACAGAGGAAAAAATGGGCCCTGAAACATCAATGTTGATTTTGAGGGTTGCTGGAGGTAGGGATGTTCAGAGAACTAGTCTTAGGGTTAGATGAAGAATGCAGCAGGGATCAGCAGTTAGCATAATGGCTATGTTGCTGGACTCCCATGTAGTCAACCGTGTTTCAAGTCCCGGACCTGGCGGCTTAAACTCACACCGGGAGCGCATGTGTGTGTGCCCAATATCCGGAGAAGAGAATGGAGGAGAAACGATTGTAATGTGGCCATCCCCCCTGGGGGGGTGATTTATCGTTTTCTGTCTCTCTGTCTCTCTCTCTTTGTCTGGTGAGTGCACACGCCCTATAGCAAAAACCTCTCCAAAAGAAAAAAAAATAAAAAAATAAAAAAGGATGCAGCAGACCCCACAGCCTGTCAGGATGGATCCCCTCTCTGTGGGGCTAGCAACCTATGTGTGGTCAGGCCTGTCTGTGAGCAGAGTGAGCATGAGGGGCATGTCCAGTAACTTTCATCACTTCCCACAATGCCACAGCTAATCCACAGGACAAGAAAAGACGCCAGTTCCTTTACATCAGAGTTTCTCAACCTTGGCAATATTGAATTTTGATCTGGGTCATTCTTTGTTGTATGGGACTGTACTGTGTATTGTAAAATGTTCAGAAGCATCTGTTTCTACAGACCAGGTGCCAGTAACACTTCCTCCTCCAGTTTTGGCAACCAAAAATATCTCCAACATTGCCACTTGTCCCCTGGGGGGCCAAAATCACTCCTGGTTGAGAGCCACTTCTATAATTTTTATTTTATTCCATTTTAAAAAGCTTTCTCAACTCTAACTTTCACTTTAATTTTCTGTTTACATGTAATCAGTGTATATCTTTGTGTGCTATAATTTTTAATTTTTTGTGATAAGGTGCATGTGGTCAGCAGAGAGAGACAGAGAGAGGAAAAGTGAGACACTAACCCCTGGGGGGAAGGTCACGCTGCAGTCCTTTCTCCTCCATTCTCTTCTTGGGATTTTGGGCACACACACACACGCACACATACACACCTAGTGTGATTTTCAAGTTGGTGGGCCTGGGAGTTGAACTGCAGTTGCCTATGTGGGAATCCAGTGCCTTAACCACCATGCCACCTGCTGGCCCCTACAGTATGTCTTTTTAAGACAGGCATACACTGTACAAGAATCAAAGGATATACACATATTCATCTTATGATTATATTATGTTGTGCACAGTTGTTAATAGTTCTAGTATTTTTTGAAATATATATTAAATTGTTCATATATTTTTACTCTACTGTGATATACAAACCTGTAGCTTCTTTTTTACATGTATTCTTGTGTCCATTATAAATTTTCTCACAAACTCCCCTCCAAACCTCTCCTAAGCAGCTCCTGGTATCTATCATTACTCTATACCTGTGTCCATAAAGTATGGACATTTGATATATGTGAAGTGGGGACATACAGTGTTCGTTTTCCATAGCCTGGCTTATTTCACTTAGCATTGTATCCTCTAGATTTGCCCACTTTGTGTCAAATCACAGGATTTTGTTATTCTTTATAGTTGATTGGTATTCCACTGAACCTTAAGAATCACTGCTTTAAGTCATTTGAGAGGTGGCACATTGATAAAACTCACGGAGTAAAGAGATTAATGCTAGAGGTCCAATCATCCAGTCAACCCCAGTGACAAATTCTTTCTTTTTTGACAATGAAAGCCAAGAAAGTCACTTATTTCAGTTTCATCAGGCTATATGAGTGGTATCGAAGGCCACACATAGATGCTTTCCCCCACTCTCTCGGAGGTATTATTTTGATTCAAATCTAGATGCTTAAGGGTCTTGAGAGTAAATGAAAGATTCTGGCAATAGGCATTGGTGAACTAAAAATTTTCAAACTGAAAGAAAGACAAAGTGGAAAATATTTTTGGATATTACTGTCTTTGTAGAAGAGATAAACTAACTTCA
Organism: Tupaia belangeri chinensis; assembly: GCF_000334495.1. Taxonomy (NCBI): domain Eukaryota; kingdom Metazoa; phylum Chordata; class Mammalia; order Scandentia; family Tupaiidae; genus Tupaia; species Tupaia belangeri. The sequence continues at coordinate 595,609 of NW_006159505.1, read as the reverse complement.
TGTTTAGGTTAAAATTAAAACTAAACAAAATAGTATGTACACTTTAAAAAATAAAAATTAAACAAAACTGTGTGCATGTATGTGTGTTTGTGTGTACTGTTCATACATGATTTGTGGAAGGCCACATATTAGATCTTGCACATGAACAACTGTTTGTCCATTTTGTTCCCTTACCCTAACATGGCTGTCTGCTTCTGTAAACCTGCTTACTCTTCCCATGAGAAAATAGCTTGTGCTAGCCATACAGAAAACCGCATCTGGGATGACATCCTATACCTGCTAGTGTCTTTGCTAACTAGCCCGAAACCCTTTTGTTTCGCAATGTAACTGCTTGCATAGAAACCCCACTCCCCTCAGAAATAATTAACCTGCTTGATTCAGCTTCTGTAACAGCTTGCATAGAAACCTCTGGTAACTGACCCCCTATAAAAAAACTACTCAAACTTTGGTCGGGGCTACAGTTCTGACTCTCAGCCCCTGAACCTCAGGCTGTAGTTGCTAATAAAGATTCCCTTTAAACTTAATCTGGCTTTGGTGGTCATTCATTCGATGGCGTTCTACAACAGATTCTGAAAGGACATCTTTCCATACTGGGAGAAGAGGAATCCATCTCAAAGGAGGGTGGAACTGAATGAGGATGATGAAGGGGCTGAGTTTTAAGCCACAGTCAGCCAAATGGGGTTTGGCCTCCTGTCACCACTAGGCTGTGGGGCCAGATCCAAGGCATTTGTTTTTTCTGATGCACATCTCCAGGCTTTGTCTTGTATGTTTTTCTCTATAGGCAGATATATGAAGACAAGAATTTCTGATTCCTTGAAATGAAGCCAGTGTTCAAATAAGTTGTATTTACCTTTACCTTCTTGAGTCATCACTGTCCATTCAATCAACATCTAATCCAATCATCCACTATGAGTATTATACACTATAACTACTAATACTATCCACTATAATGATAGCAGATAGCGCATGCACCCTATGTCAAAAAACAAAAATAAAAAACTATAGTCCATAAAGATATACACTGATTATATGTAAAACAGAAAGTTAAAATGGAAGTTAGAGTTGAGAAAGCTTTTTAAAATGAAATAAAATAAAAATTAAAGCAGTGGCTCTCAAGCAGGAGTGATTTTGGTCTCCCAGGGGACATTTGGCTACTACTAATAGTAGCCTACATTCACTTTGGGAAGCAACAAGATTGATTTTGGATTTAATCAGTCACCATCATGTAGCATCAACTCTAAGAATAAGCGAATCTGTTGATTCAATCACATAGGGTGAGTCATTATTAGATTAATCTCTAAGGTTCTATTAATAGTTCACTATCTTAACTGAATCAATCAACAAGTCCTGAAGTCTCTGCCTAATCCACTCAGGTGACCCAATATAAATCCAGTTCCAACCCTTCAACATCTATTTCTTTGGAAAACCTGGACTTCGGTTATCTCCTGTCTCAGAGTGACTGCAGTGACCAAGATTCCTGCGTCTGGCTGCAGTTCCCAGTGGCCACCATCATGCCCTCATCCTCACTCAGGTTGGCTGTGGTGTGTATGAGCAACATCAACAGGAGTATGGAAGCCCATAGCATGCTCAGGAAGAAAGGGATCAGTGTCCGGTCTTTTGGAACTGCATCCTTTGTGAAGCTTCCAGGAACAAGACGCAAGCGGCCTGTGGTTTATAACTTTGCAACAACATATAAAGAGATGTCTGATGACCTTGTCAGGAAAGACAGAGAATTCTACACCAAGAATGGGATCTTACATATCTTGGGAAGAAATGAGAGAATCAAGCCCGGCCCAGAAAGGTTTCAGGATTGCACCGATCCCTTTGATGTCATCTTCACCTGTGAGGAGAGCGTGTATGACCGAGTAGTGGAATATCTGTACTCCAGGGAACAGGAAACCTTCCAGCCTGTGCATGTGATCAACGTGGACATCAAAGACACCCAAGAAGAAGCCACCCTTGGAGCCTTCCTCATCTATGAGCTCTGCCAGTGCCTGCAGCAGGCAGAAGACATGGAAGACAGTGTGGGTAAGCTGCTCCTGGAAATGGAGGAGAAATCAGGGAAGAGTTTTCTTCACACGGTCTGCTTCTACTGAAGATGCTGCCTTGTTTGGGCTCCTATTCTAAAGGATAAAATGTGTATGGAGTTTGTGACTAGTTCATATTTTCTGTGAGAGGCATCTTTAAAGAACTTTCCACTAAATGCTGCTTGTATTATATTTAGGTATATTACCATGAAAGAGATTATAAAGAAGAGTAGTATTTTATGGGAAATGAGAAGAAAGACTACTAAAAGTTATAAAACATTCAAAATATTCTGGGCAGTTTTCTAGGTACTTTATGGAGGAAGTAATTTATTGCTTATTTTCCTCTGCAATGAAGTTATCATTATGACTGCATTTTTCAGATGAGGAAACAAAAGCAGTCAATGGAATGCTGGACAAGATTTGTTTAAAAGTATTTTACAAGTAAATAACTTTGTGTAGTCAATAATTTTTAAAATTTTCTTTTGTTTATTTTGAGTGGTATTTTAAATAAAAAGTTTTCTAACAAAAAAGGTTCCATTGCATTTTGTAGTTAGAGATTCCCATGTTTAGAGATTATATCTACATTTACAATGCTGACTTCAAAATCTGAGTAAAAAAATAAATTTTATGATTGCTAAAAAGCTGAAAGTGTTTAATAAGAAAATCCCAAAATAAAATAAAATAATTGAAATTTGATGACACATCTTCTCTTTTTATTCAGAGGTCAATTCAGTGCATGAAGCCACATTGCTTTAAGCTTTATTAATTAAGTTCAACAAGCAATTCTTGTAGTAAGGCATTTTTTTTTGAGAGATTTTTGCTATAGGGTGTGTGCACTCATTGGAGAGACAGAGAGAGAAAGAAAGTGAGAAACCACTCCTTAAGGGGATGGCCACTCTGCAACCCCTTTTTTCCCATTCTCCTCTTGGGATTTTGGGCATGTACGTGTATGCACCCGGCTTGAGATTCAAGCCTCCAGGTCAAAGACTCAAACCATAGTCATTTATGTGGGAGTTCAGTGACGTAATCATTATGCTATCTACTGGTCCCTGCAGTAATATTTCTTAAGCTGAAAATGGTCATAGTTTACCTCACAGATCACCTGGGATTAACTCAATGTGTGTCCATATGGCACAAAGTGAATTTTCTCTTGTTTCTGCTACTGGATGTAACGATCTTCCCCCCTTGAACTTCTCTGTTGATGTTGCCACAGGTGTCTTTTTGGATCCTATGCCCTGAACAAACCCTCAAAGTATGAGAATTAATGTGAAGTTTAAAGGGAATAAACATTTAACAAAAAAAAAAAAAGAAGGAAAGCTCTTTTTTTTTTAAATGTATGCATAATGACAGAGACTTTATGTAGAATGTGAAATTTTTTTTAAAAAAGAATTATTTAACTTTATTTATTTTTAATTTAACCAGAGAGGGAGAGAGAGAGGAAGAAAGAGAGAGAGAGGAAGTGAGAAAGCAAGCCACCAGGTTAAGGACTTGAACCGTGGTCAGCCGTGTAGGAGTCCAGTGTCCTTAACCACCACGCCACCTGCTGGCCCCCAAGTGTGTAATTAATTAATTTAAAAATAATAAAATAATACCTCAGGGGGAAAATCTTGGGGAGTAAGTAAATTCTTCACCTTTTTTTTTTTTTTTTTGAACCTCCACAAAGATGGCAGATTGAACCTCCACTAAGACAGAATTTATATGTTTTCCTAAAGGGTTAATTTTGCAGATTGAATACCACTCACCGTAGGCACCTTGGTGAGTTGCTAACACGTCTCTCTACTGGCTCTTCACTCTGCCTCTTTACTGCTTTGTACCCACTTCTAACCCTTGGTTATAATCCTAAACAATCATGGACTTCCATGAGAACAATGCCCTCTCTTGGTGCTCCCAACATGGTCTCAAGATGATAAACAACACTACATTCACTCTACAGCCAGGCTATGTTCAGTGCAAGACACTGGGAGGAGAAGCCATTCTTCTAAAAGTAGTCCCACATCAATTAGGATTCATGCTCTAGTCTTATCATGTCCATGGCAGAGATCACCTGCTTGCAGGTTCTGTATGTCTGTGGGACTAAGCTGGGGATCACATATGCTTAAGTCCTTTCCCGTCCATCTCTCCCTCTTTGATTCTTCAGATGCCCATATTATATATTTTTATATTGAAAAAAATTTAAACTATGATTCCTTGGGAAGACCTCTTGGTTGCCACTTGGCAGAGAAGCATTTGCTGTGGGGGGTAGGGAGTTGGGGTGAACCTACAATTCACACTCATAAGGAGTCAGAAGCTTTATTATTATTATTTTTTAATTTCATGAGAAAGAGAGACAGACAGGGAGAGATAGCTTTGACAAGGTCTCACCATGCTACAATACTCCCACCAGACTCCCAGCCAGGATCACAGCTCACAGGTGGAGTGTGATCTTCAGTACACCTGAGAGCTGGAGGCTGGTCAGCAGGTGGATTGGCCTCTGGCCAGGGTGTTGCTGGCTCCCATTTTGCCAAGACAGCATGTCTGACTTCTTCATTACACAAAGCCACAGACAGGTGAACTTCCAAGAAATTTAAGTATGACAAGTGTCATCTTGCGAGATCAGATTACAGAAACTAATCCCTAAAAGTGATGGCACTTTTCTGCCAAAAGTAACACCTGAAATCCCTTGTGAAAATGAGTTTGCTGAAGATGGTGCATCGCTTCTGAGCAATGAAGCTGGTGCTTCTCTACAACAGAAGACAGCAGGCCTTCCCCACTGCCATGACAGAATTGTGAGTGATGTTTGCTCAACTGAAGATGGCCTATCTGTGCCAAAACACAGAACCAGTTCAGGAACAGAAGAATCTAACAGTAGCTCCACCCTGCAGGACAAGTCAGCCCTGGAGACAGAGGAAGTCCACTGCTCCAGCTGGACAGCAGTGTCTTTCTAGAAGAGGATAGTAACCAGCCAATACTGGTGAGCTGATTCTTTGGAAATGTTGGGCTCATGCAGGCCCTGCTACCAGGGTCTTTATATTGTCCTTTAATGAGTAGATGAGAATTCAGAAAAACACACTCAGAGTCAACAATGATGATGCAGAAATGTAGAGAAGCTACAAAATGATATTTTTTGGATATGAAGTACAGTTAACAATTTAATAATTTAGCACATTACATGATTTATATAAAATATATCTCCAACAGAATATATTAATTTTTTTTGGAAAGATATTTTTGCTAAAGCTCATGGGTTTACCGGAGAGACAGAGCGACAGAAAGCGATAAATCAGCCCGGGGAGGATGGTCATACCAGAATCCCTTCTCCATTCTGCTCTCAGGGTTTTGGGCACACAGGCACGCACTCCCAGCTTGAGTTTTATGACACTGGGTCTGAGACTCAAACCGCTGTCAACTATGTGGGAGTTCAGCGACGTAACTATTATGCCATCTGCTGGTCCCAGAATATATTCTTAATAAAATTTCAAAACTGGTCTATAAAGCCGGTAGTGCAAAATATCAACTACTTCTGTGAAACAAAATAATCTGAGACTGTGAAGCTAGTGTCATTTCTTATGTGTACATATATGATGATAGTTGAGTCAGCTGAAGGGGCTTGGGATTAAATGAGAGATGACTGCAAAGGAAATTCTCCACTTAAGCTCAATTGTTAATAATAATATGCAAGATTATTTTCCATTATAGAATTTGACCACTCTTGTGATTAATTCAATGACAGTTCTTGTTTACAAACAATCATTGCACAGTTTTCTAGATTATGCTATGGTATTTCTTTTTTCCCCTTTAAACATTTATTTATTTGTTAATTTATGAATTTGTGATTTTCAAGCCATCAGGTCCAGGACTCCAATCATGGTTGGCCATATTGGAATCAGCACATTAACCACCTTAACCACCATGCTACCTGCTGGCCCTACACTATAGTATTTCAAAGTATTCATATCGTGTGTAGTAATCAAATCAAAGGGGACCAGTAGTTAGCATAATGGCTATGCTGCTGAACTCCCATGTAGTCGACTGTGATTCGAGTCCCGGATCTGGTGGCTTAAACTCATGCTGAGCATGTGTGCGTGCGTGCCCAAGATCCCGAGAGGAGAATGGAGGAGAAAGGACTGTGGCTTGGCCATCCCCCTGGGAGGTGATTTCTCGCTTTCTGTCTCTCTGTCTCTCTGGCGAGCACACATGGCCTATAGCAAAAACCTCTCAAAAAAAAATCAAATTAAGGACATAGTCATTGTATTTAACATTGAACATTACATGATGTACATATTGACAATAGTTCTACTAGTGTGCATGTGTGTTGGAAGTGTATGTTGAATTGTCAGCAACATGTTTATTCAGCTATAGTATACAGTTCCATAACCTCTTCTACTTGTTTACATGCATTCTTTTTTTTTTTTTTCTGGGAGGGAGGGAGAGATTTTTGTTATAGGGCGGGTGCACTCACCAGAAAGATAGAGAAAGACAGAGAGAGAGAAAGTGAGAAATCACCCCCTAGGCAGGATGGCCACGCCACAATCCCTTCTCTTCTATTCTTCTCTTGGGAGCTTGGGCATGCACACACATGTGACTGGTGTGTTTTAGTCACTGGGTCTAGGACTTGAACTACGGTCGACTACATGACAGTCCAGTGAAATAGCCATTATGGCAACTGCTGGTCCCGTTTGCATGCATTGTGTCTGTTCATTTTCTCCCGAGCCTCTATCCCAACCCTGCTTGGAGCTGTCGCATTAATTTTGAAGGTTTCCTTTCCTTTGGGCTTATCAACTCTTTAGAAATAAACAGTCATGTTGGGTAAGAGCAGGGAGCTCTGATCCCTAAGTCCAGTAGATGCAGTGAGATAGGAATTAGATTCTATTTACAGGTAGATGGGGTAAGGGCCTGGAAAGGAAGTCACTATGTTTTACTTTTGAATGAATCCACTGTGTTTTTCCTCTATGGTCTGATTAATGTACAAAATACATCTCTTTTACATGTCTCTAAAGAATGTATGACTCCTTGCTAATAGGGCAGGAGATAGGGATATTGAGCACACAGACAGGTAAAAGCAAAGATGGAGTCACAGATTTTCAGAGCCCAAGGCTGGCTGCATTGAGACTCAAAGAAAATGTAGCTAAGGGCAACAGTCTCTATTAACAACTGTATTCTAATAAGGAATACAGATTGCTATGGTCTGCTGATTTATTACCCTAAAGAATAGGGTAATAAATCACTGGGACTATCATGTAACTATTTTCTAAAGCTCACTTCCCTATAAGAAAGCCAGCCTAGGGACCAGCAGTTAGTGTAATGGCTATGTTGCTGGACTCCCATGTAGATGACCGTGGTTCGAGTCCTGGACCTCGTGTCTTAAACTCATGCCGGGCACATGTGCGTGCGTGCCCAAGATCTTGAGAGGAGAATGGAGGAGAAGGGATTGTGGCGTGGCCATCGCCTCTGGGGGGTGTGTGTGTGATTTCTCGCTTTCTGTCTCTCTGTCTCTCTGTCTTTCTGGAGAGTGCACACGCCCTATAGCAAAAACCTCTCCAAAAAAAAAAAGCCAGCCTATTGCTTGGACTGCTAGATTATAAACCCCTCTTTGGTAACCTTGGGTACCTGCTCCCTACGTGGGAGCTCTGTTCTTCCTTCCATCTCTTAATAAATTCTGCTTTGTCATTTCCTCTCTTTGTCCTCATATCTAATTCTTCATGAACACTGGACAAGAACCATCATGGTTGTTCGGTCTGATCACCCAGCACTCCAATGTCAGCAGGATGACTCCTAATCTCAGTTGAGGCTCATGTGCCTATGAAGATAATTTTTCTTCATAGCTACCTTTAACTTTAGAGAATTTATCAAATAGTGAGTTTTAAGAAGTCCTATCATACCTAAAAACATATTTTTTAAAAACAAGAAGTGGTAAAAACAGGTTCTAAACTGACTTCATAATCTGTGGCTTTCTTCTTTTTTCTCTATACTTACTGCCTCTTCGCCATTTTTTTTTTTTCTCAACATGAAGTAGGAAGAAAGGTGGGGAACGAAAATGGGTAAGGAGGCTGGAGCATCTGCCTGTGTGGCTAGTTAGAAAAACCAATTAGGGCAAGGGCCAGCAAGTGGAATGAATGTTTGGGCCTTGGACTCCCACATGGCTGTCTGCGATTCAAGTCCAAGATCTTCCAAGATCTGGTGGCTTGCTTTCTCCCTCTTCCTCCCTCTTTCTGTTTCTCTTTGGTTAAAATAAATAAATAACGAACAACAACAATAGAGCAAACCAATAAGGGCAGAAAATTCCCCACTTGAGGTAATGTAGGTAGATTTTTACTGAGGGATGTATAGCAACACTGTTTGGAGTAAACAAGCATTTTTATTTTCCAGAACCAATTTAACAAACTAATATTACTAAGTGATTATTAGGAGATCACCATTTTTTATGTGTTAATATTTAACATCCTAACAACCATCTTTTGGAGTAGGTTCTACTGTTATCACCAATTCCCAAGTAGGGAAATTGATGGGTAGAGAGATTACATAGCTCTCTCTAAGGTGGTGATGTGGAGTATGAATATGAATTTATGCAATTTAATCCAGAATGTGCGTTTTCATCACTTGACTGAATATAGCTAATGCTCAATATAGTTATATATTCAGATCTTTTCCTACCTGAAGCCAAAAGCTTAGGTAGTCATTTCTGAGTAAATAATCCTATCATTTCAGAGTGTTCTCATTTAATCCAGAGTGTCTCCTCTCTTCCTTTCTCCTGATTCTGGGTTTCAGGGCACGTGTGCAGTGCCAGGAACCAACATGGAGGGAGGGAGGGGGTCATTTGCACAGAGACCTCTGCCTAATGGTGGAGTTCCTGGTGGCTTCTGATCATCAACATTGGTGCTTACTGATCTCCAGGAAACAGGCTTTGTCCTTTCTGGTCCTCAGGTCACTGGATATGACCTGACACTGCAAAGTCTTTGTTCAGACCTTGAGACCTTCCAGCCCTGGAATGAAGCTGCTCTATTGCAGCTTTCTGTTAGTCACCCTATTTGGGCTTGGAAAGTTCAGTATACCTAACATTTAAAACATTTTATTATGGTACAAACTCTTAAAATGGGATATACCCTCCTAAAGATTTAAATTATTTTTATTTTGTTAGAATTTAAAATTTTATTTGTTTTATTTTAATTGACCAACAATATTGTGTTGTCGGAAAAGTCATGATGTATTTATTCTGTTTTTCTATCAAAAAATGTGTCATGACTTTTCTGACAATTCGATAATTGTATATATTATATATTTATGAAGTACAATGTGATGTTTTGGTATATAATTACATTGCAGAGTGATTAAATGAAACTATTAAATCTATCACCTCACATACTGGTCATATATATATATTATATACACATATATATACACATACATATATGTATGTGTGTGTGTATATATATATATATATATATATGCAAAAACATTTGAAATGTACTTTTAGTCACTTTGAAATACATGATACATACTTAATTATTTTAGTTATCATTTTGTGCAATAGAACACTAAAGCTTATTCCTTCTGTTTTAGTGAAATTTTATACCCTTTGGTCAACCATTTCCTCTTACCCTATCTACCTGTCTCTCCCAACCTCTGGTCACTACCATTCTATTCCCTACCTCCTGACAGTTTTAAGTGTATAAAAAAGGATTTTTATTTCTAGTTTCTAATTTCAATTTCTTTTTTTTTTTTGGAGAGATTTTTGCTATAGGGCGCGTGCGCTCGCCAGACAGAGAGAGACATAGAGACAGAAAGCGAGAAATCACCCCCCGGGGGGATGGTCACGCCGCAATCCCTTCTCCTCCATTCTCCTCTCGGGATCTTGGGCACACACGCACACGCGCCCGGTGTGAGTTTTAAGCCACTGGGTCCAGGACGCGAACCGCGGTCGACTATGTGGGAGTCCAGCGACATAGCCATTACGCTAACTGCTGGTTCCCTCAATTTCTAATTTTTATTCCTATTTCTAATTTCACCGTATCATAGTCTATATCTCTAGAACATATATATCTAATATAACTGAATTTTATACCCTTTGATTGACTTTTATATGATTTGGGATGCCACTTAGAATGAAGAGAACTTGTTTATACAGTTTTGTGAAGTGCTTAGATCTGTGTCTCTTGTGTATAACTAGGTATGGTTTTCTCATGACAGTGCTAGCCAAGTTATGAAGTGTCCACTGGTATCTGGAAACTATATTTACATGTGTTGACATTGAGAGGAAAGAGATGGGTTTAACTTTACAAGAGAGTAGAGTGTACATTTACTAGTCTCTTTGACAATATTATAAGTTGACTTGGGATCTCTACAAAATGTAAAATTCAGCAGCTATTACCTACACCTATTTTGATGTAATAAAGTACATACATCTTAAGGTGGCTACAATAATCTTCTTTCAGAATTTGATTATTTCTGTTATCTGTATGTGCTATTGGCATTGGATTTCTTTTTTAAATAATTATTTTATTTAACTTTATTTGTTTATTTAAATTTGAACAGAGAGGGACAGAGTGAGAGAGAAAATGAGAAAACAAGCTGCCAGGTCTGGGACTTGAACCACAATTGACCATGTGGGAGTCCAGCAACTTTAACCACCATACCACCAGTTGGTCCCTGGCATTGGATTTTTTAAATATTGAATTTGAAAGAACAAGTGTACTAATTCTGTCCTCAAAGACACATAATAAATTAAAATACATTCATTATATTTACTTAATTCATTAGTAAAAAACAAGTACGATCTTTTAGAAAAGCATAAACTATGATGGCAACACAAAGAAAATATGTCTGTATGTATTTATCTCAAAACACTCACTGATTTCTTTGTTGGTGGGATTACTATCTTCTTCCTGTCTACATTATCTGTTTTTTGAAAATGTACAAGATTACTCATATAGTAAACTAGGATGTAAAATTTTTCCCAAGTGAAAACAGAGTTTAGGGAACCAGCAGTTAGCGTAATGGCTATGTCGCTGGACTCCCACGTAGTCGACTGCGGTTCGTGTCCCAGACCCGGTGGTTTAAAACTCATGCCGGGCGCGTGTGCGTGCATGCCCAAGATCCCGAGAGGAGAATGGAAGAGAAGGGATTGCGGCGTGACCATCCCCCCTGGGGTGTGATTTCTCGCTTTCTGTCTTTATGTCTCTCTCTGTCTGTCTGGTGAGTGCACGCGCCCTATAGCAAAAACCTCTCCAAAAAAATAAACCAAAAAAACAAAAAACCCCAGAGTTTATACCATTATTATATATTTGGAATAAAAAAATCTAGGTAAAAATTGCTTATATATAAAAGAAAATAAAGAAGGAAGGAATTTTTTTCCTTTGGCACCCATAAAAGTGAATTCCTGATGACTATGGAATAATGAACTATGTGGGAAAGTGAAATAAGAATGTCATAAATAATCAAGAATTAAATGTATTTTACAAATTGTTGTTCATGGACATTTATGTATATTTAGGAAAGAATTAAAACTCACCAATTATTACTTCAAATTTTAATCCTATGACTAACCCCAGTATGAATATAATTGTAACAAAATCCTTTACAGGGAGAAAATAATTTTTGTATTAATTGCATGAAGTGATATTGTAGATCAGAAATACTAATATTCATTAATTCAGTTAATATTTTGTGCACATTTAGTCATTAATACAGGTCTGTAGCAAGCTTGAGTGAACTGGGAGTGGTTGTTTGTACAGAGCCATCATAAACGTGCATGCTTGATGTGGGATGGAGATGAGAGCCTGTGGGGAGGGTAAGGAGAGAAAATAGCAGCTGCCTAGGGAGGGGGCAATGGTCTGAGGGACCCAGGATCTGGGCCATGTGGGAAGAAGGTGAGGCTGGTAGTGCAGCTCTGTCCCTGGAGCCCTGGAGCTCTTCCCTCAAAGGGTCTCATGAAAGAGGATAAACAGCCCAACTGCCTGGTCCCCAACAAGCTAAATTTCATCGCCAATCTCATGTCTGTTTATGAAGACTCCATCTAAGGCTGGTGAGTGAATGAGATATCTTTGGATGGATTTGGCTCCAGGATTAAGACAAAAAAGGGACTAACATTGTGTTTCCATACAGGACAGAGTGACAGGACTCTCGGAGGCTATTGATAACATGTGGAGAAAAAAATGGTCAAATTGGAGACACGGATCTACTTGGTTATAGTAGATGCGAAGGGCCAGGTCTGAAAGGAAGGTTAGGGTATATGGCTAGCTGAGGTTAATGAAGTTTGTAAATAAAGCAAAACTTTTAGTATATGACAGGTGCCCTAATAATTAGAGAAGACCTGAGAAAACAGGAAAAATATTGCTTTATACTGGAAACCCTTCTTGACAAAACATTAGAAGGAACCTAAGAATGACAAGGGTCTTGCTCAGGCTTCCCTAAGCAGATTGGGAAGGGACTCTGGGGACAGGGTGTCTTGGGTTGGTTAAAGAAAGAACTATGGGAGAGAAGATTTTGAGTTGGGGCATTTAGGATGAGCTGTGTTAGACCAAAGTCACTCTATCAGGAGGCCAGCTCTACCAGCATATCTCCAAGCCTTGATGCCTCTGCATTCTCTCTGGCTCTAGTTAATAAACAATTCCTTGCTATTCCCTTCCCCCAAGCACATTGCCTTTATCAGCTTTAGTCTGCCTTTCTCTCAAGTCCTGCCTTTGCTTGAATAGTGCTGGCTTCTTCCTCATATACACAAATATTGTCAGTGTTTCTCCTTCAAGATCTTCACCAGAGAGCAAAGTGTCTGAGGTGAAATGGGAGAAATTCCAATTCTCATTTCCATCAGTGAGGACACACTTGCCTGTATAAACACCTCCTGATCTCTTCAGTGCTCTCTATGCCCCAACCACCCTGGCTGAACTCTGTTTTATGAACATGCTATTTTTGGGTTTGTATACCCCTCACCCTTCTTACATTGCTTCCCTCTCTCTCTTTCATCATCTTAAAGTAAAAACCTATCAAAGTTCAAGTATCATCTTGCTATAGCCTTCTCAGGCACACATAATGATTTCTTCTGTGCATTTGTAATCCTCAGCTTGTAAAATAAATACACAAAATAATAGATTTTATTTTGATTTATTAGGGATACACATATCTTTTAAATAGACTGTCAATCATAGAATGCAGAGCACCTATCCTATTTATATTTTGTGTTTCTTATTCACATTTTAGTGAAGATGAATAGTGTGCAATATGCTGTTAACTCATGGTAACATCACAAAGAATAATATAGGAAAATCTATATTGTCCTCTCTATTTGTGAATAGGAAGTGAGGTATCTCATGGTCTCCCCAAGGATGATTACCTTAAACCACACTGGTGTTAGCCACACCGTCTTCCACCTGCTGGGCATCCCTGGCCTGGAAGACAAGCACATGTGGATTTCCATTCCCTTCTTCATTTCCTACACCATTGCCTTGCTTGGGAACAGCCTGCTCATCTTCATTATCCTCACAAAAAACAGTCTCCATGAGCCCATGTACCTCTTCCTCTGCATGCTGGCTGGGGCTGACATTGTCCTCTCCACATGCACAGTACCTCAGGCCCTGGCCATCTTCTGGTTCCATGCTGGGGAGATCTCCCTGGATCGCTGCATCACCCAGTTCTTTATCATCCACTGCACTTTCATCTCTGAGTCTGGGATCCTGCTGGTGATGGCGTTTGACCGCTACATCGCCATTTGCTACCCACTGAGGTACACAACTATTCTTACAAATGCCCTGATTGGAAAAATTGGCATAACCATAATTCTCAGAAGTTTTTGTACAATTTTCCCCATAATATTTCTTTTGAAACGATTGACTTTTTGCAAAAATTATATTATTCCACACACCTTTTGTGAACACATTGGCTTGGCCAAATATGCTTGTAATGACATTCGGGTGAACGTCTGGTATGGACTTTTTGTCATAATGTCAACAGTGGTCTTAGATGTTCTGATAATTTTTGTTTCCTATGTGTTGATTCTCCATGCTGTCTTCCACATGCCTTCTCAAGATGCTCGCCATAAAGCTCTCAATACGTGTGGGTCCCATGTCTGCATCATCATCTTATTTTATGGGCCTGCAATCTTCACAACCCTCACTCAGCGGTTTGGACACTACATTCCACCGCATATACACATTTTGTTGGCTAATGTTTGCATTCTGATTCCACCTATGCTGAATCCCATCATTTATGGAATGAAGACCAAGCAAATTCGGGAGCAAGTGGCTCATATATTTTCTACAATGCAGAAATAACTTTGGAGTAGGAACAGGGTTTTCAGAATCTCCAACTCCATGTCATGGTCTGTCAAAGTGGTGGGAGAAGGGGTCAGCTGAAATATAATAAAAGGAAAGAGCTCAGTGAATTCTACCTCTGGAACTAGTTAGCCAAGGAAGTTGTAGGATTTGCTCTTTGTCAAAGCAATGGGGAGGGCAGTACCATGTCTGACTGGCAAGATACCTCCTGCATGGAATGCCGGATTGGTATCATTCATTTCTAGAATTTATGTACTCTTTCATGTTGATAGCCTGACCTTTGGTAATAGATGAGGTGAAAACAGTGCACTGGTCTTGGGATTTGTTAAACTATTCTTCACTATCTTTCTCACCCAATGAGACATCTTGTGATGCCCTTGCCAATCATATACCAACCTCCATTTCTTTTTTTAAAAATTTTACTTGAATAATAATTATTCATATTTTTATTGATAAAAATATCTGAGACAATTTGGGAAACATAACATATCAAATAATTAGGAATGCTGCAGAAACTTTGCTTAGAAAAATATTTAACTTTTGATCCAGCTTCCTAAAAATAAGATGAAAGGCATCAAATCCATATACTACTTTACACATCATGGAACTACAAAAACAAAAGCAAAGCAAATGAAAAGCTGCAAGAATGAAGATATTAAGATTAGAATGGCTGTACATAAGAGATATGAAACATACATACAATAATTGGTTCTTTCATGAGATCAACAAACTAACAAAATTTTAAATCAACTATCCTAGAAAACTAAGAGAAGATGCAAATCAATACATTGGTATGGAAGTAAAGACATTATTACTGACAATACAGAAATAAAAAGATTATAGGAGAACTCAGTGGATGATGAATAACTAATATACTTTAATAATTGATCAATATCCAAAATGTCAGAAATAGCCATTATTCTGAGATAGCATTGATCTTTGCAGTTTATTTAGTTAAAATGTATTTATTTTTTACTTTTTTATGTTCACATTTATATTTCATTATACAACTTCTCCTGTCATAATCCTCAGTACTAATTTATTTTAAAAATTTTTATATTTTAATTTCAATTTCTTTTATACATTCAATCACATATGTCCTTAGCTTACAAAGTGACTATTTCAACATGTATATTTCTCACCAATCCAGTTGAGAATCCTATACACACTACTATCTTCAACAGATAATATTTCTTTGTCCCATAAATGCCTTGCCTCTCTATTTTTCTTCCTAATGTCCTTCCCTCAGACTCTCCTTCACCCATCCTCTTTCTGCACTATATCTGGTATTTATAACCATTTTCTATATTTCTATATCCTCTAGTCATTCAGTTTTGGCTATAGAGTGCAGGCAATATATATTAAGTGGAGACATACACTGTCTCTCCTGCATAGCTTGGCTTGCTTCACTCAGCAGTAAATCTTCCATATTCACTCACTTTCTATAAAAAGCCAGGGTCTTGTTTTTTATGGCTGAGTAGTATTCCATAGAGTATATGTGCCACACTTTTTCAATCCAGTCCTCTGTTTGTGGGCATTTGGGTTGGTTCCATGTCTTAGCATTTATGAATAATTCTGCAGTAAACATCAATGTGCAAGCACTTTTCTGACTAAGGATTTTTCTGTCCTTTGGGTAGATACCAAGGAATGGGATTGCTGGATCATATGGTAGTACTATTTGTAGATCTTTGAGGAATCTCCATATTTTTCTCCACAGTGGTTGGGCAAAATTATATTCCCACCAGCAATGTAGGAGAGTTTCCCTTTCACCACACCCACACCAGCACTTACCTTTTTTTTTTTTTTTTTTTTTTTAAATTTTAGTC
>NW_006159505.1:556174-579423 GCF_000334495.1 Tupaia belangeri chinensis | reverse complement strand
CGCCGCAATCCCTTCTCCTCCATTCTCCTCTCGGGATCTTGGGCACGCACGCACATGCGCCCGGCGTGAGTTTTAAGCCACCGGGTCCGGGACGTGAACCGCAGTCGACTACGTGGGAGTCCAGCGACATAGCCATTATGCTAACTGCTGGTTCCCAGAGAGTGTTTTTTAAAACTCATTCTTCCATCTTTTAATAGGGTTGATCATCTTTTTTTGGGACAGCTGCTTGAGTTCCCTGTGTATTCTGGTTATCAGTTTCTTATCTGACACATAGTTTACAAAAATATTTTCCCATTCTGAGGGCTGTCAATTCACACTGATTACTGTGTCCTTGGCAGTGCAGAAACCTCTTAATCTGATGTAATCCCACTTGTCTTTTTTTGGGATTATTGATTGTGCTTTGGGAGTCTTATTTAAGAAGTCTTTGCCTATCCCAATGTCTCTCAAAATTTCCCCAGTGTTTTCCAGCAGTAATTTTATAGTTTGAGGTCTTAGCCAACCTCCATTTCTTAATTTTCTTTGTTTTAGTTTCATGACATTCTTAGAATAAGTATTCCTAAACTTTGTTGGCATTCGTAAGATACTGTAATTTATATTCTATCAACAAGTATGTCTGAAATAAGGCAATGTAAGTGAATTCTCTTATTCACATAAGGCAATGTAAGTGAATTCTCTTATTCACGTTTTTCAGAAAACTCCTCTAGGAAATGGAGGCTGATCACTCTGTATTGGGAAAGGACAGCTGTGATTAGTGGAGGAGTATTGTATTCTGGGGAAATGCTGAGGAAGGAGAACTCCAGTCTCAGTGGTGGACTGTGTTCCACAATGATCTCCTTCTTAGGAGGGTATGGAGGCATTCAGTGACCGTCTTCTGGCTTCCTTTATAGCCAGCTTCCTATATCACCCTCCAAGCAACATGGCTTCTGACACGACACGTCATGAATGCTTTACTGGCCCCTGTTTATGTCAAACTCTTCAGAAATCTCTGCTTGTCTTGGAATAACATCTCTTGACTTTGGAAAGCTCTTATTCCTCTTTACAGATTTGATTCTCACATTATTTCCTCTGTGACACTTTTCCTAACCAACTTTTTACATAAGGTATTTTCTATTTGTTACTTCCCTTATGAGAAAAATGACGTCCATTTTTCGCTTTAAATATGTATTAAAATTATTGTAGTAAAAATAAAGAATTATGAAAAAACAAGAAAATGAAAAAAATAATGGATAAATTGGTAGTCCTCAAGCTATTTATTGTAACAATGTTAGTACCTATAGCTTCATATTTCTGTATTTTTATATATCAATATCTGTATCTCTATTTGAGTCTGTATCTGTGTTTGTATCTCCAGCTATCTTGTTATTCTTATATCTAACTGATAAATATTATCATGTGATATATATGTACATATATAGTAAGTGTATATACATATATTCATGTTTATTTATAATATGTAGTAAAAGCAACATATTTTAGATTTATATGTAGTTATATCTAAATCGTGGAAAACACATATGTAGAATAAGAATACAAGGCATTACACTGAAACGTTTACCAGTGGTTTTATATTGACCTGGATTATTGTTTAAATTTTATTTTTATTTTCCAGTTGTTACCTTCTACATCTTATATTAAAAGAGGACTTAAAGATACTTAATTGCAAACATATACTAGACTGTACACTTGTGAAATTAATGAAACTGAGCCTTGAAATATAAATACATAATCACAATACCAGAAGAAAGGGTCTTAAAAAGGTAGGCTTGATGAAATAAAATATGGAAAAAATCTGCAATGCAATGCAAGCTATATGTAGGAATTGATTATATAGATTCACATATATTTTAATTAAGCAATATCAACAAATATCGCTAGGTTAGGAAGAAGGTTACAGAACCTTATATGTAAAGTATGACTATTAAATGCATGACTTTGGCCTAAATTGTTTCTTACTGTTGCATATTATTCTATAGTAATATTATTAATATTATTGGGCATTTAGGCAAGATCCCTGTATCTAGCCAGTTTCCAGTGGCCACCATCATGTCCTCATCCTTGCTCAGGTTGGCTGTGGTGTGTATGAGCAACATCAACAGGAGTATAGAAGCCCATAGCATGCTCAGGAAGAAAGGGATCAGTGTCTGGTCTTTTGGAACTGCATCCTTTTTGACACTCCCAGGATCAAGACACAATCTGCCAGTGGTTTATTACTTTGCAACAACATAAAGAGATGTCCAATGACCTTGTCAGAAAAGACAGATAATTCTACACCAAGAATGGGATCTTACATATCTTGGGAAGAAATGAGAGAATCAAGCCTGGCCCAGAAAGGTTTCAGGATTGCACCGATCCCTTTGATGTTATCTTCACCTGTGAGGAGAGCATGTATAACTGAGTAGTGGAATATCTGTACTCCAGGGAACAGGAAACCTTCCAGCCTGTGCATGTGATCAACGTGGACATCAAAGACACCCAAGAAGAAGCCACCCTTGGAGCCTTCCTCATCTGTGAGCTCTTCCAGTGCCTGCAGCGGACAGAAGACATGGAAGATAGTGTGGGTAAGCTGCTCCTGGAAATGGAGGAGAAATCAGGGAAGAGTTTTCTTCACACGGTCTGCTTCTACTGAAGATGTTACCTGATTTGGGGTTCTTCCTCAGTTAGAACTTGTATATGGTTTGTGACTAGTCCATACTTCCTGTGAGAAGGAAGGCTTTAATGACCTTTCTACGAAATGCTGTTTGTATTATTATTGATATACCACCATGGCAGAGAACGTGAGCAAGAAAATCATCTATGGGAAATCATGACTACCAGTAGCCAAGAAAGCACTCTAAAAGTACAAAGCATTATTCTAGGATGTTTGCACAGAATAACTATTTTACTATTTACATCTCTTTGCAAGGAAGTTGCCGTCATAACTGCATCTTCCAGATGAACAAACCATAGTTGATAATGGAGTGTTTAAAATAGTTTATTTAGAGCTATCCAGCAAGGAAATAATGTTTTTATAGGCCATCACTTAAAATGTTTCTTTTTGCTTGTTTTCTGTGGTGTATTAATTATAAATTTTTTTCTTTAATGAGAGGGTCATATTGTGTATTTGAACTTATACATATTTTTAGGTATAGATTACAACTCTTTTTACTAATGCTGTTCAATAGATAAAACTAAAGGCATTTATTGGATTGTATATTATTGCTAAATCTTGGAATTATCTGTTCAAATAATAATTCGCCAAATAAAATGAAATAAAAATATTCTAATTTAGAGGTCAGCCAGGTAAAATAGTGGGTAAGACAGCTGGATTCCACCTGACCACACCACACTCCATTCTCCATTTTCCATTGATCATGTAGTTTCACATATATTCAAAACGAGCAGTATCAACAAATACTGCTAGGTAAGGAAGAAGGTTACTGAATCTTATAGGTGAAGTATAATTATTAAATGCATGACTTTGTTCTAAATGGTTTCTTATTTTTGCATACTATTCTATAGTGAATAGTAAGCATTCAGCTCTCAGAATTTTAGGTATACCTGCACATGTGCCTGGTGTGAGTTTCAAGCTATTGGGCTGGTACTAGAATTGTAGTAAGCCATGTGAGAGTACAGTGACACAGAAGAAGTCCAGTGACTTAATCACCATGCCACCTGCTGTTCCCATAAAACTTAACAAGTAGCATGTTATAAGCTCCCCAATTTTTTTAAATAAAAAAAAAAATCGTTCCAACAGAGAAGCAGTCACATGAATTGTTTAGTTTCTCAAAAAACAAAGCACAAACTCTTGTTATCTGAAGAACAGAATATCAAAAAGAAATTATATTTTGGGACCAGCAAATGGCATAATGGTTACTGGACTCCCTCACAGTCGACTGTGGTTAGAGTCCCTGACCTGGCAGCTTGAGACTCACACCAGGAGTGTGTGTATGTCCAAAGTCCCAAGAGGAGAATAGAGGAGAAAGGGCTGTGGCATGGCCATCTCCCCTGGAAGGTGATTTTTCGCTTTCTGTCTCTCTGTCTTTCTCTGTCTTTCCAGTAAGCACATGTACCTTATAGCAAAAATCTCTCTTAGAAGACAAAGGAAATTATATTTTAAGTCAAACAAACGTTCTTACAATGAAATGTATTTTCTAATATCATTTCTTTAAAGGAAACACAAACCATTTCACTATCTTTACTAACCTGTCAGACTACTATTGTTTAAAAACTTCAGAATACATGGAACGCATGTGTCAGCTATCATAGTCAAAGGAGTCATTTATTGATTTATTTAATTCAAAAAGAATTATTTATTTAATTTATTTATCATCATGATTACTTTTTAATTTGATACAGGGAGAGAGAGAGAGAGAGAGAGAGAGAGAGAGAGAGAGAGAAAGAAGCAAGCTGCCAGGTTGCCAGGTCCAGGTCTTGAACCATGGCTGGCCATCTGGGAACTCAGTGCCTCAAACTACAACCACCATGCTACCAACTGACTCCAAAAGAAGCCATTTATATTTCACATATTAAACAACTATAGTATAGCTTATGACGACACAAATATAACCAACATATAAAAACTACTTGTTCTGTAGGTAGTCAAAGTTAGAAGAAATCATATGACTTGCAAAGTACTTTAATATATAGTCACTAAACTTCAATAAATAATTAAAGTGTGATAATTTAAAGGTAGACAAGTAAAGGCTCAAATATCACTCTAAAATCAAAGACATGAAAATAAACCTGAAAACTTTGTGTTTTTCCAACTTTCCTTTACATAGGCATAGTAGAAATCAGGACCTTTACTGTAAAAAATATAGCTATTGGGACCAACATATGGTGTAATGGTTGCGTCATTGGACTCTCATGTGGCTGACTACAGTTTGAGTCCCAGACCTGGAGGCTCAAAACTCATACCAGTGTGTATGTGTGTGTGCCTAAAATCCTGAGAGGAGAATAGAGGAGAAGGGATTGTGGCATGGCCATCCCCTCTGGGACGGAAGTGATTTCTCACTTTCTGTCCCTCTGTACCTCTCTGTCTCTCCAGCAAATGTACATGCCTTATAGCAAAAATCTCTTTAAAAAAAGAAAGAAAATATAGGTATTGCATATAATTTCACAGAAGATAATGAGATTCCAGAAAGTATTAAAAGTGTCAAGATCCATAGTTTGCTTCATCAAATATTTTTCTAGGGACCAGCAGTTAGTGTAATGGCTGTGTTGCTGAACTCCCATGTAGTCAACCGTGGTTCAAGTCCTGGACTTGGTGGCTTAAACTCATGCTGGGTGCAAGTGCGTGTGTGCCCAAGATCCCAAGAAGAGAATGGAGGAGAAGGGATTGCAGCGTGGCCATCTCCCCTGGGGGGTGATTTCTCGCTTCCTGTCTCTCTGTCTCTCTCTGTCTTTCTGGCGAGTGCACATGCCCTATTGCAAAAACCTCTCCACAAATAAAGGAAAAGAAAAAAGAAAAAAAAATTTCTAGCTTGTTTCAATTCTTCATTCATGGTAAGAAAATCTTTAACCCTAGCAAACTTCCTTGGTTCCTTTCGAATCAGGAAGACAACATACTCAACTTGTACTTGACTTTGTCCTTCAACTGACATTGTCTTGTGAATCATCTCAATTATGAACTCTATAACAAGGTGTTTAAGAATATCCATGGATTGGCTCAGTGCATGACCCAATGTATGGGTCATTCCCAAAACCCATACATTATATATTGTAATTTTTTAGAAAGATGTGTCTTTCTTTTCCCTTGTCTAACTTCTGTACTTTCTCCAATTTTTTCAATTTCTTCCTCAAAAGTTGAATCTTCTTTATTTGCCACCCACCAGTTTAGCAATCTACAGTGGTAGTGTTGAGAGCTCTCCTGAAGATAGAAAGAGAATTCCCAGCATTTATTTATTTGCAGGACTATCCATTTGGGGAAATGCTAGACAACATGGTTAACTAAGTTCCTGTTTGTTTTGGAGTGAACAAGTTTAGCATGACAGAGGGGCTAAGGTACAAAAATGTCAAAGGTGCTTGAAAGGATGTGATTACAGTGATGGACCATGAAATCCAAGCTGGACTGAAAAGGATGGAAGCTGAAACTGGCCTTAAACCAATGGGCTGTGGAGAAATGCATGATCAAAAAGCCCTTGTAGTTCAAGTAAATAAGCAAAAGTGAGTGGAAAGATGTAGTTTCAGGGTTGGGAAGGGCTGTTTCAAATTTTAACTCAGTGGAGTAGTTCTTGATGAGTATAGCCGTGATGTCTCTGATAGTGTGAAGACAAAGGCAGTTGGGGGAGAGGTGAGAACAGTAAATATAGAGGGTGTTGGGTGTATAATCTGTGTGGGTGCTGGAACTGCTAAAAATTGTTGCAGTAGTGGGATGTGAGGAAGCCTGAAAAGAGAGCTAAAATTATCACTAAAAATCATGGGCCAGTTGTGACTGGAAGTTGTAGTGGTGACTACAATATTTACTTATGCGCTATAGGAATAGAAAAAATATTTAATTTGCCATGATGGAAATAGTGTATACTGGTCTCAAGTATTAGGTTGGTGTAAAAGCAATTACAGTTCTGCATTATTGAAATTTGTCTTTTGATATTGAAATACATTCATAAATAAATGTAGTTATGTTATAGCAAGGCTTATATATGGTTATAAATAACCTGGTTATAAAGAGCTTGGGTGTATACATATATATATGTATATATATATGTATACACCCATATATTTCTTTCTTTTTTTTTTCAGCTGAGAGGGCCTAGAAGCAATGATGCTTAGTAGCAACAATTGCACCAGTGCCCAGATTCTGATTTCTAACACCATTCTTCAGTAATATCAACAGAATTCTCAAGAAATTGCTGCTTCTGGGATTGAGGCTGGAAATATATAAAATGAACTTGGAGCACCTTGTAGTGCCAGGTAGTAAGGACTTCCTCCAGAAACAAACTAAAACAAAGTGATGGGGAAATATGAAAGAGACACAAGACATAACTAAAAGTATGTCCAAAGCCTGGCTTATTTAACTTAACATAACGTCCTCTGGGGCTGCCCATTTAACCTCAAATTACAGGTATTCATCTTTTGAAATGATGGAATAGTATTCCATTGTTTGTGTGTGTGTTTGTGTGTACAAGTCTATCTCACACACTTTTTCATTGTTTTAGTGGCTGAATAATATTTCATATTTTGTATGTGTGTATTATATATAGTGATATATATATTTAGTATATATATTTAATATATATATATTAAATATATATATTACATATCAGTTCATCCATAGATAAACACTAAGGTGGATTCCGTATCTTTGCGACTGAATAGTGCTGCAATAAACAAGGGGGTGCAGACATCTTTATGACATATTGATATCCTTTCCTTTGGATATATACCTAGAAGTGGTTTATTGGGTCATATGGTAGGGTCAAAACTGAAATCATTTGGGCAAGAACACTAAGCAGTTATCATAACTTCATACTGAAAATAAATATCTAAGCTTCATTACTGATATAAATAAAAAATTAATGAAACATTAATGAAGGAATAGGCAAACCTGTGTGGAGTAATTCTAAATAATGTGCAATAATTCACAAGGAAATGGAATAAAGTACCCATACCTTAAGTGTGAGTTGCACATATGAACTTCTTCTGTGTGTGTGTATGTGTGTGTGTTTATTCTCTTCTTATTATTGTTTAAACACTATTAATAATTTTGCTTGTAGGTTTAATTTATCCAACATGAATACTCTTCATACCAGTCCAGTTGAGGAATACAAAACACATTATCATCAACAGGTAATGACCTGCTTCTATGTCCCATAAATGTCCTGCTTCTCTATTTTCCTCCTTAATTTGGACATATGAACTTCTAAAGAACACAATCTGGAAAGGGGAAAAAGAGTAACTATGTTGGAGAAGCCTCAAAGACATTCATCCATGAATAAAGTCAACATTAACACTGGTAAGTCATGTTGATATATGTGCCCTTGCTATGTTGTGATAAAAATGGAAATTTATCTTTGTGGTCTTTCTTCAAAAATTCTTTATCTTGAATGTAACAATGGAAAGAACATCAAACAAATTCAAATTGAGGGACATTTTTTTCCCCCGATAGGTTTTTAATTTTTTTCATTTGTTAAGTTTCAGGAATTGGATTTCCTCACTGGAATTATTGTCCAAATTTATGTCTAAATGATTTTTTAAAATTCTATTTTATTATTATTATTACTATTCTTTATTAAGCATTAAATTGCCTTACTTCATTTGCCTTTTAAAGAGGAGTTATCCAACATGAAATATATCCCAGACCAGACCAATTGAGAATACTATACATGTTATCATCAACAGGTTAAAAACCATAACTATGTTCCAAAAACGTCTTGCTTCTCTATTTTTCCCCCCTGATTTCCTTTCCTATACACTTACCCTGTTCTTCACACTATTGCCAGTGTCCATAACTATTTTCACTGCTTTTATGTCCTTCAATCTTTCAATCTCTACCATAGACTGTGGACAGTCAGTATATATAAGTGAAGATATACAATGTCTGTCTTTCATATTCTGGCTTGCTTCACTCAGCAATAAATGTTCCATATTTGACAACTTTCTATCAAATGCCAGGATCTTGTTTTAAATTTTTATTATTTTTTTATGGCTAAATAGTATTCCATAGAATATATGTGCCATACTTTTCCAATCCACTCATCTGTTTGTGGACATTTGGGTTGGTTCCATGTCTTAGCAATTGTGAATAATGCTGTAATAAGCATTGATGTGGGAAATGTGGTATTATTTGTTGAAGATAATTTTATAGTTTTATCAACTGGACTAGGGAGAAATATTCACCTGTTGAAATATTCACTTTGTAAGCTAAATGATGTGATTGAATGTATAAAAAGAAAATGAAATAAAATAAAAACCATTGATGTGCAAGTGCTTTTCCAACTGAGCATTCTCCTATTTTTTGGGTAGATACTCAGGAGGGGAATTACTGGATCATATGGTAAGTTCTATTTGTAGGTCTTTGAGGAACCTCTATAAATTGTTTTCCACAGCAATGACTGGACCAATTTACATTCTCACAAAATACCTGAGCAATACTGATGGAAATTGTCAAGGTCATAAAAAATAAGGAAAGTGTGAGACTGTCATGACTAAGGGTAACCTAAAAAGAGATGACTACTAATATAAATATGGTATCCTGATTGAGATGCTTGAATAGAAAAGAACATAAGTAAAAACTAAGAAAATTTGAATAAAGTATGGATGTTAGTTAACAATACTGTACCAAATATTACCTAGGTGTATAGGAACTTTGTATCATGCAAGTTTTCTTCAAGTATAAGATTGTTTTAATAAGTAAAATTATAAAAGTAATTTATAAATGATTTTTAAATTATATGAGTTGATTGATTGTGGGATTATTCTTTAATAACTGACATTAAAAAGGAAGCAGGCTGATTTCCATCACATTGCACACATTGTATTTACTGAAAAAGAATGCATGTGCACATGGAATCCAGGGATGGGCTGTAGAAGAGAGGGTGGTGTAGTGGGCAGGATGAGGAAGCATCATGATTGGTCCCAGGTGCATTAAGGCTGAGATCTCTGTGCGCTAGCTCCCTCTGAAGTCTCTAGGCAAATGCATAAACTCTGTTCCCTGACTGTCATTTCTCAGAGTCCCCTTATGACTCACTGCAGCCTAGCCCATGAAGTCTCCATCTGAGGGAGGTGAGTGGTTACTTTATATCTGTGGGATGAAAGTCAGGAGGAAGAGTAGGAGTTATGGGATTGTGGTTCCTGAGATAGATGGTTTTGTCTAGAAAAGTGGGTTGAATGGGAGGGAAGACAGTGGTAGTATATCCAAGTCAGCTCATAGCACCCTGTCAGAGTCGACTGTGTGTTTCTTCTGACTCTCCATACAAGGATTACATGCTGGTAGTTTGAAAGTGAGGAAGGTAGGGGTATTTCCAACTCAGAAATTGCCCAACACTAGTGAACAGTTTCTCTCTCTCTCAAGAGCTGTTTTACCAATATACCACTGACTCAGAGTCAAAATATGGACTATCTCTATAGAATGGAACTTTCCACAGAATGCAAAGTTCTGTCTGGAAAGGCAGAGTGGGGAGATTCTGGGCATGACTCCCTTTATCACCCTGAGCTGCTGCAGAGGTTTCACATTGGCATTGTATCCTGATTACTCCAAACCTTTAAGGCATTTGAAAGTACTCTTCTGTGTTTGCTGTCCTGATCTTTTATTCCTCCCATGCAGAATTTGTCAAAACTAAGGAATGACATGTGCTGCAGTGTGCTGGGCTGTGGGAATGCACAAAGGAAAGACTATTCTGAGAACTGACAAAGGATATGGGACCAGCAGTTGGCATAATGGCTATGTCACTGGACTCCCATGTAGTTGACAGCAGTTCGAGTACTGGACCCAGTGGCTTAAACTCATGCCGGGTGCGTGTGCGTGCCCAAGATCCTGAGAGGAGAATGGAGGAGAAGGGAAATGCTGCGTGGTCATTCCCCTGGGGAAGAGGGTGATTTCTTGCTTTCTGTCTCTGTTTCTCTCTGGCTTTCTGATGAGTGCACGTGCCCTATAGCAAAAATCTCTCAAAAAAAAAAATAAAAAAAGAAAGAAAAGAACTGACAAAGGATGTGATCGATTGGGGGAACATCAATACAGTCAGACGTGCTTGTCTCTGCTGGTTAAATGCTCAGATGAGCTGACTCCTTGTGAAAGCAGAAAGAACTGAGCTGTGCAATAGGTCAGTCAGGCATGTACCTGATGCCTCAGCCAACTGTGGGAGTGTTCTGAGCTGGGGCCATCAGGTCAGCAGCACAAGTCAGGGCCAGAGAGACTTCTTCAGGGGCTGAGGTGCCTGAGTCAAGGCTGCAAAAAGTCTTCTTGAGGCCCGTGAGATTATTGAGGTGACGTTTTTTATTTTTTGAGAGTTTTTTGCTATAGAGAGAGTGTGCTCTCTAGAAAGATGGAGAGACAGAAAGCGAGAAATTACCCCCAGGGGGGATGGTCATGCCACAATCCCCTCTCCTCCATTCTCCTCTTGGGATCTTGGGCATGCACACACACATGCCTAGTGTGAGTTTAAGCCACTGGGTCTGGGACTTGAACTGTGGTCGACTACATGGGAGTCCAGTGACATAGCCATTTTGCCAACTGCTGGTCCCTATTGAGGTGACTTTGAACCTCACAAAAAGTCAGTAGTTCATGTAGTTTTCCCAGAGACCTGCCCTTAATGGGTGAACCCATCACTCTGTACTATGTTGTTCACTTAAAAAAGGTCCTCGCTAACACTCTCAGTGTTCAGTGTCCACCAACATCTGTAAGCTGGTTATCACTAGCTTGTCTTTTATGGTACTTAAGTTTAAAAAAAAAAAAAAATTTATTGAGTGGTTTTTGTTACAGGGCGTTTGTGCTTGCCAGAAAGACAGAGAAAGAGAGAGACAGAAAGCGAGAAATCACCCTCCCTCCCCACCGGGAACGTGGCCATTCTGCAATCTCTTATCCTCTATTGTCCTCTCCGGATCTTGGGCATACACGCACACATGCCCGGCGCGAGTCTAAGCCACTGAGTCAGGGACTTAAACTGTGGTTGACTACATGGGAGTCCAGTGACATAGCCATTATACCAACTGCTGGCCCCTTGTACTTAAGTTTTATTTGCTTTGTCTTCATCTCCTAATACTTTGTCAGCATAATGGTATGCAGCCTTGCCCATGAGCTCTCAGTAGCATTTTCATTCTGAGTTTAATTTCTTTCATCTCCTTTAGGAGACTGGTGTTTCTCAAAGGACTATATATTCTTTAACTTTTTAAAGTTTATTTTGGGAGAGAGAGAGAGAGGAAGTGAGAGAGAAAGAGACAGACATCTGCAACAGTGTCTTATGCCATGATTATACTCTCAGCTTCCCAGCCAGCCAGGATTGCAGCCCATCCCTGAGCCTGGTGTGGACAGGTGACCCAGGGACTGAACCCTGATATTCCATCCACTTCTGACCTGGTGGAGACATACGCTACTGTTGCACCATGTGGCTGGGCCTGGGGACATATGTTCTCATGGTGGCTATGTGGTCGCAGATTGATCGGGTGATGAGTGTCCACAGCAGGCACCAAGGTCTCTATTGGGCTCTTTTCATATGATTTTATTTTCAGTACCGTTTCAGCCATTTTTTGAGGGTTTTTATTGCAATAAAAAGAGAAGTTAAGTTTTCCTACTCCGGAAATTAAATTTAAAGGTGAGGGGAATAAAACTTGGAGGATGAGGGATGGAACAATTATGTGTACTTGTGTGCTAGGCAATGAGCCAGGCACTGAATAAATACGAAGATGCAGTCAATGTCTCACTCTGTGTTTGTTCATCCCTTGAATCTTGGAACTTCTCAGTACCTGCTTTCTGCACCAAGCTCAGATCCTGCAAATAGATACAGGTTAAACTGTTTTCTGGAGAAGGGGTAAGGATATCTGGTCTTGACGTCCTTACAGCTTGACTCCTTATTCTCTTTCCATGGGAGCATCTGGATCCTCATTTTACAGCCCCGTGAATAACAATGCCGTTTTTCCTCCTGCCTGATCCATTCAGGTGTGTGCTCATTTTTAAATTCATTACAAGTATGAACTGTGAAAATGACTTCTCTTACAGTGTTTTCCTATTAAAGTTTCCATATATCATTACTCATTTTGTTATATTATCTTAATTAGTTTATTTGAAATAGTATAAATGGCTGATTTATGAGATTATGACGAGATTATGATCCCATTCAGAACACATGCCATATCTTATTTTCCTTTATATATCATCGTTTCTGGGACACTCAGATTGGAATAGAATCAGATAGGTGTAAAAACCATGGTAACGTGAATAACAATCATTGTAATTTGAATTTTCTTCTCTGTGAATTGGAGGTGTGTTCCTGGGTTGTCTGTTCCAGGTATGCCTATCTTAAACCACACTGGGGTAAGTCACACTGTCTTCCACCTGCTGGGCATCCCTGGCCTAGAGGACCAGCAGGTGTGGATTTCCATCCCTTACCTCATTTCCTACATCATTGCTCTGCTTGGGAACAGCCTGCTCATCTTCATCATCCTCACAAAGCGCAGCCTCCATGAGCCCATGTACCTGTTCCTCTGCATGCTGGCTGGAGTGGACATTGTCCTCTCCACCACCACAGTACCTCAGGCCCTGGCCATCTTCTGGTTCCATGCTGGGCAGATCTCCCTGGATCGCTGCATCACTCAGCTCTTCTGCCTCCATTCCACCTTCGTCTCTGAATCAGGGATCCTGCTGGTGATGGCGTTTGATCGTTACATCGCCATTTGCTATCCACTGAGATACACTTCTGTTATGACAAATGGTCTGATTGGGAAAATTGGTGTGACTGTGTTTCTAAGAAGTTATGGTACAGTTTTTCCTGTAATATTTTTAGCCAAAAGACTGACATTCTGCAAAGGCAACATCCTTTCAAACACTGGTTGTACGCACATTTTCTTGGCTAGAATTTCCTGTGATGACATTCGAATAAATATGTGGTATGGTTTTTTTGTCCTAATGTCAACAGTTGTCTTAGACATTGTGCTGATTTTTGTTTCATATGTGCTGATTCTCCACGCTGTCTTCCGTATCCCATCCCAAGATGCTCGCTACAAAGCTCTCAATACTTGTGGCTCCCATGTCTGTGTCATTATCCTCTTTTATGGGCCTGGCATCTTTACCACCCTCACGCAGCGGTTTGGACGCCATATTGCACCACATATTCATATTCTCCTAGCCAATGTCTGCACACTGGCTCCCCCTATGCTGAATCCCATCATCTATGGAGTCAAGACCAAACAGATTCGGGATCAAGTGTTTCATGCGCTGTTTACAAAGCAGAAGTGACTTCGATGTTGAAAGTTAACAATCTTTTTCGCTTGAAATTTCTTCAGGTATGAGATGACCTTCAGCTTCGGCGTAAGCAAGCTGGTGAGACACTAGTCGAATGGCCCCCAGTGTTAATGTTTCTGGAAGAATTGCATCACTGATGTTTTGGTGCATGTACTCTGTAATTAATTACCACTGTCTTTTTGGGTTGAGTTCCCTTTTTTACCCATGGAATTGAGAAGTAGATCAAGCCTTCTCTCTAAACTTCTCTTATCTCCATTACCCTGCACAATTGGATAAGATGACTCTATGGCAGACAGTGGTCTTCTCCAGTAATTGCTGAAATATCGTTTTCTAGTATGTTATCCTGTGAACAGATTTAGTTCCATCAAGCTTAGAACTTTCTCCTGCAATTGTCCTTTGTATCTTCAAGTCTTTGTTCTTTACAGCTCATTCCCATCCTGTTTCCATTGCTTTTCATCCAGGAGAAAGCATCACATAACTGGAACCAGCAGATGGTATAATGGTTATGTTTCTGGACTCTCATGTAGTTGACTGCAGTTTGATTCCCAGATCTGGCGACTCAAAACTCACACCAGGCTTGTTTGTGTGCATTCCTAAGATCCTGAGAGGAAAATGAAGAAGAAGGGACTGTGGCGTGGCCATCCCACCTGGGGAGGAGGGAGTGATTTCTCACCTTCTGTCTCCTTGTCTCTCTCTGTGTCTCCAGTGAGTGCATGCACCCTATAGCAAAAATCTCCCTCTCTCTCTCTCTCTAAAAAAAAAAAAAAACCCCCCCCCCCCACAAAAAAAAAAAAAAAAAAAAAAAAAGCATTACAAAACGAAGTTCAAAAGATTCAAAAGTA
The DNA here is from genome assembly GCF_000334495.1 of Tupaia belangeri chinensis. Taxonomy (NCBI): domain Eukaryota; kingdom Metazoa; phylum Chordata; class Mammalia; order Scandentia; family Tupaiidae; genus Tupaia; species Tupaia belangeri. The sequence goes on along the minus strand of NW_006159505.1, from coordinate 564,708 downwards.
CCTTTTGATTTTTGTTCATGTATGGCTACACCTTCATTTTTCTTCTTTATCTTGGTGGGAACACCTTGAATAGTTTGCATTCCTGTAGATTTGAATCTCTGTCCTCATTTTTCAGTGTTTCCTTTCACAAAGGCTTTACTCATGCCATTTTACTGAAACTGCACATCACAGGCTCATAATAGACTTTTTCTTGCAGAGATTACCTTTGTGTTTAAATCAACTTGAATATGAAATATAAAAGGTGAACAGAAAGCTTTGTTTGTTTTTGATTTTTGCGTATACTAGCTATATGAATTTTTGGAGCTATGTAAGCAAGGTAGGTTGGAATGAAAGTTTTTTTTTTAATTTAATTAATTAATTAATTAATTTTTTTGGAGAGGTTTTTGCTATAGGGTACGTGTGCTTGCCAGACAGACAGAGAAGAGAGACAGAAAGCGAGAAATCACCCCCCCGGGGGGGATGGCCACGCCGCAATCCCTTCTCCTCCATTCTCCCCTCGGGATCGTGGGCACGCATGCACACGCGCCCGGCGTGAGTTTTAAGTCACTGGGTCTGGGACGCAAACCGCGATCGACTACATGGCAATCCAGCGCCATAGCCATTACGCTAACTGCTGGTCCCGGAATGACAGTTTTGATGGTATTTTATTTTTTTATTTCTTTTTTATTTATTTATTTTTTTAAATTATAAATTTTGTTATGTATATTTTACCACAATCTATTTTTATTTGAGGGAGTTTTGATACAGAAAACATGCACTTGCCAAAGAGACAGAGAGACATAAAGCAAGAAATCACCCCAGAGGAGTTGGTCACACCGCAATCCCTTCTCCTCCAGTCTCATGATTTGGGGCATGCGTGCACACATGCTGGGATGGTATTTTATGAAGTATCAATATTTTTCTTGCCTGGCACTTTAAAATTACTTATTTATATAAACTGAATAGTGATCTTCTCCCTAGTAAATTTAAAAAATATATTAAAATGTTTTATTAAAATATCAGGTCACAGATTTTCACAGAGGCATGGCTTAATTTAAAATTTATAACATAGGAAAGTTTATAAATACAAATCATCACTATTTAATATAGATTTTAAATTTATTTAATTAATTAATGAAAAAAATTTGTCCTAAATCACATTTTTACAGGGTATAACATGGTTTTTCTCAGCATGAATACAATGCATATTAGTCAAGTCAAAGATATTACCATATATATGATCATCAGCAGATAATTTTTCATTTTGGTCTCTATTAAATGCGTTGTTTTTTCTCCTGATTATCTCCCTCCTACCCCTATTGTCCACCCCCCATTTTCTGCTCCCCTATTATTTCTTGTATCTACTGTTGCTGCCCCTGCTATTATACCTTCCAATCTTTCAATTTTTTGCCATAGAGCACAGATCTTTGATATATGTTGAATGGGGATATACAATCTCTGTCATTCATAGTTTGGCTTACTTCACTTAGCATTAAATCTTTCATATTTGTTAACTTTATTCAAATGTCAGAGTCTCATTATTTTTCTCGCTGAGTAGTATTTCATAGAGTACATGTGCCATAGTTTTTCAAACCACTAGTCTTGGATATTTGAGTTGATTTCATATCCTAGCAATTGTAAATAATGCTGCAATAGACATGGATGTACAAGTGTTTTTCTGACTGAAGGTTTTCCAATCCTGCAGATATATACCCAAGAATAGAATTACTAGGCTGTATGGGAGTTCTGTTTTTAGGTTTCTTAGGAATACCCATATCATTCTCCACAATAGCTGTACTAATTTACACTCCCACCAACAATGTAAGAGGGTTCCCTTTACAACACAGCCTCGTCAGCAGTTCACATTCTTTATATTTCTAATTTTAGCTATTCTGAGTGGGGTTAAGTGGTATCTCATTATGGTTTTGATTTTCATATCCCTTATGATAAGAGATATTGGGCATGTTTTCATATGCTTTTTGACTGTTTGCATATCTTCTTTAGAGAGATGTCTCTTCAGCTCACATGCCCATCTTTTAAATGGATTGATTATTTGTTTTCAGGTAAGGTGCTTGAGTTCCCTGTATATTCAGGTTATCAGTCCCTTATCTGAGGCATAATTTGCAAATATATTCTCCCCCTCTGAGGATTGTCTCCTTGCTCTAATTATTGTTTCTTTTGCTGTGAGAAATCTTTTTGCACATGAATTAATAGTCACAATTTATTCTTTATCCAATGTAATAGCAACATTTTGATACATTAACCATTCTTTCTCCTATGAAAATATTTTTTCAATCCCATTTCTTATGTCCCCATCATGTTCATGATGATTCCTCAGGCTCCTTAGGTGGATTTCCTTATCTTCATTGTGAAAGTTTTTAAGAATCAAAATGGAATCATGTGTGTCAGCCTTAACCTGAGTGGGAAGGCCATGGAGGAGGTGTTTTCTCATTGTATCCAGTCCGACTGATAATAAGAACCATTATTTAGAGAACTCTTCCAGAACTATAACTTGCACAAAGACCACTGTGACCTGACATAGGACCTTTTTCTGTCAAAACATTTGTCCAGAGACTGTCCAGCCTTGAAATGATGCCATTCTTGTTATTGACCCTGGTAGCTAAAAATACTGAATCTCTTAATAAAACTGTTCTAGTCCACAGTGAAAACTTATTCCATAAGAAAACATATGTTTTCCAAAATTATAACATACATATTTTTAAGCTATTAGTATATAGAAGCAATTCAAAAAGTGCTTGATCCCTGAGAATAGTTAATAAGAGTTAAACATTCAAGTCATTATATAATTTTTCATGCAAAATATACAGAAAAAGATGCATTTTTGATGAGAAAAGTCATATAAAATGAATATTCTTTTACTGAGAAAAATAATGTCTGATTCTGAGATTTTAATGGTTGTTTTCAAAAGTAAATTATAAAGGAAAGAGAAGCAAAGTAGAAAGCAAAGAGTAAATAGAAAAGGGAATTGGAAAGAAAGTTACAGATGTGAGAATGTATTTTTGATAAGGAACATTAGAAGGAAAGAGAATATTATTTTCTGTAGAACAGAATTTTATGTGGGATAAGCAGTTGGCATAATGGCTACGTTGCTGGATTCCCATTTTCAGTGTAGTTTGAGTCCTGGACCCAGTGGCTTAAGCTCATGCTGGGCGTGTGTGCGTGTGTGTACAAGATCCTGAGAGGAGAATGGAGGAGAAGGGATTGTGGCATGGCCATCCCCCCTAGGGAGTAATTTCTCATTTTCTGTCTCGCAGCCTCTCTCTGTTTCTCTGGCAAGCACACACGCCCTATAGCAAAAACCTCTCCAGAAAAACAAAAAAAGAATTTTGTGTGGTAAAATTTTTGTTCTGAAGTACGACTGGAATACTCCAGAATGGAAAAAAGGAAAGGAGGGGCCATTACCAAACCCTGACTAAAATATGTTTTAGAAGATTTAAGTCAGAAGGGGTTTGAAGGAAGTTAGTAAGATTTATGAAGCTAATTTTATGAGAGAAATTTTATACATGATAAATTCAGCTAAATTTGAAGACAATTAGTATTTTTATTATTAAATTTCTAGATTTGCTTATGCTTACCAGAGAGAGAGAAATGAGAGAGAGAGAGCAAGAAAGCACCTCCAGTGAGGTGTGGTCATGCCACAATTCTTTTTCTTCCATTCGTCAGGATTTTGAGCATGCATGCACATGAACCCGACATGTTTTTCATGCTGCTGGGGTCAGGATTTGATCTACAGTTGGCCATGTGGGGTCTGGCTCCCTAAGTATGGTGGTTAGTCACCATACTACAGGGCTGCTGCTGAAGAGAATGCCTTTTAAGTTTTCTAAATATTGAGTAAAAGTTATTGTCCCCCGTATTAGAATAACAAAATTTCCTTGAAGTATTGTAGTGCTCTTAATAAAAAAGAAAACATCATACTGTAAGGGGTTTTCCTTTACCTTTAAGTGACTGATTGCTGTGCTCATGTTTGTCTTAATTGGGCTTTTGATGACTTAGGAAAACTAAGCCTTAAGGATATTAAAGTTTAAAAACTATTTAATAAAAAAACACTTTAATTTCTAATACTCATACCTGTGAAACATAATCGATACTACTTAAACAACATTTTGTTATTTAAGTGTATCTTCACATATCAATATATTATATAGTAATATTTAGACCTTAACTTGCTTTTTGAGAATTTTTTTTTTTTTTTTGCTATATGGTATGTTAACTCACCAGTGAGAGAGAAAGAGAGAGAAAGTGAGAAATTATCCCCCGGGGAGGATGGCCATAATGCAATCCTTTCTGCTCCATCTTTCTCTTGGGGTTTTGGGCACATGCGCACACTTGCTGGTGTGAATTTCAAGCCACCATGACTAGGGTTTTACTGCGATCAGTCATGTGGGAGTTCAGTACCTTAATCACTATGTCACTTACTAGTCCCTATACTTTTTTATTTCTTTCTTATTTTTTTGAGAGATTTTTGCTGTACTGAACATGTGTTCACTAGAGAGAGGGACAGAGAAATAGAGAGACAGAAAGCATCCCACTAGGAGGGATGGCCACGTTGCAATCCATTCTCCTCTTGGGATTTGGGCATGCATACACATGCATCAGGCATGAGTTTAAAGCCAGGACTCCAACTGCAGTTGACTATGTGGGAGTTCAGCGATGTAGCCATTACACTGTCTGATGGTCCCCTTACTTTGTTTCTTATCCATTGAGTTATTTTGTGATATCCCTGGATGATCACATTTTTTTAACCATAATATTAATCTTTTGGAAATATTATAAATTGAGTGCCAGCAGGTAGCATGTTTTTTAAGGCATTGAATTTCACATGGCCAATTCTGTGGTTCAATCCTGGCCCTGGTGGCCTGGAAAACATGCCAGGTGCATGCACGTGTATGCTCAAAATCCAGAGAGGAGAATGGAAGATAAGGGATTGTGGAGGTGTGGCCATCCTCATGGGGGGTGATTTCTCACTTTCCCTCTCTCTGTCTCTCTGCAGCAAGCACCATGTGCCTTATGGCAAAAGTCTAAAAACTATTACGAATTGATCTGAGAAGTGTAATGAAATACTAGGTTGTCAGAAAAGTCATCACATTTTTTCTATGCAAAAATGTGTCATAATTTCTGACAACCCTATATGAAATCCAGTAAGTATTAGCTTATAGAATTAATGAATATAATGTGGTGTACAGAAATAGAATTATACCTTCAGATGGTTTCGACAATAGTCTTCTGCAGAATCTGATTACTTCTGACATCTTTACATGCTCCTGTCTTTATAGTTGCTCACTGGACTCCTTAAGCATTGAAACAGAAAAGAAGAATCTGTTGCTTTTATCCACAAAGACTACTATGAAGAAATAAATCTCATTGATTTTTTTGGAGAGACTTTTGCTATAGGGCACGTGTGTTCACTGGAGAGACAGAGACTGAAAGTGAGAAATCATCCCCCAGGGAGGATGGCCACATCACAATCCCTTCTCCATTCTTTCATGGGCTCTTGGAAATGCATGTGCATGAGTGCAGTGTGAATTTTATTATTTTTATATTACATTTAATCACATATATCTTTACGGTGTGTCACGTTTCTTTTCCCAGCATCATCACAATGCATATCAATCAAGATAAAGACATTACAATCCACATCATAATCATCAAATAGCTTTTTATCATTTTTTCTCAGATTATTATTATTATTATTATTTATTCTCATTATTTTAAAAACATTCAATCATTATATATCATTTGTCTTGTAAAGAGAATTTACTCAACATGAAATACTTCTCAGGCCAGTCTAGTTGAGAATACTATACATGTTATCATCAACAGGAAATAAACCATTTTTGTGGCCCACTAATATCATACCTCTTTATTTGTTCTCTTGCTACCCTTCTCTATACTCTTCCCCCCCATTCCACACTGTCTTCATCATACATAATTATTTTCATTGCGTTATACCCTCCAATATTTCAATCTCTACAATAAAGTACGGATAGTTGGTATATATTAAGTGGATACATACAATATCTTTCATATCCTGGCTTGCTTCACTCAGCAACAGATCTTCCATATTCTACTACTTTCTATCGAATGCCAGGTTCTTTTTTTTTTTTTTTTGTGGCTTAATAGAGTATATGTGCCACACTTGTTCCATCCATTCATCTGTTTGTGAACATTTGGGTTGGTTCCATGTCTTAGCGATCATGAATAATGCTGCAATAAATATTGATGTGCAAGCACTTTTCTGAGTGAGCAAGCATTTTTCTGTCCTTTGTTGCCTTTTTTTAAAAAAAAATTTCTTTTTATTTTCTTTTATACATTCAATCTCATGTTGCTTATGTTACAAAGTGAATATTTCAACATATGTACATTTCTCATCAGTCCAGTTGACAATACTATAAAGTTATTTTCAATAGATAATCCATTTTTTTGTCCCATAAATGCCTTGCCTCTCTATTTTTCTTAATGTCCTTCCTCAGACCCTACTCCTTCACCCACCCTCTTCCCACACTGTATCTGATATTAAGAACCATTTACTAAGTTTCTATAGCCTTTAGTCATTCAGTTTCGGCCATAGAATGAGGACGCTTGGTATATATTAAATGGAGACATACAATGTCCCTCCTTTATAGCCTGGCTTGCTTCACTCAACAGTAAATCTTCCATATTTATTCACTTTTTGTCAAAAGCCAGGGTCTTTTATTATGGCTGAGTAGTGTTCCATAGGGTATATGTGCCATACATTTTCAATCCATTCATCTATTTGTGGGCATTTGGGTTGATTCCATGTCTTAGCATTTGTGAGTAATCCCACAACAAACATCAATGTGCAAGCACTTTTTTGATTAAGAATTCTTCCATCCTTTGGGTATATACCAGGAGTGGGACTGCTGGATCATATGGTAGTTTTATTTGTAGATCTTTGAGGAATCTCCAAATTGTTCTCCAGAGTGGCTGGACCAATTTACATTCCCACCAGTGGTTTAGGGGCATTCCCCTTTCACCACACCCCTGCCAGCACTTATGTTTCCCCTGTCCTTTGGGTAGATACCCAGAAGTGGAATTGTGGAATCAAATGGTAGTTCTATTTGTAGGTCTTTGAGGAACCTCCATATTGTTTTCCACAGTGGCTGAACCAGTTTATATTCCCACCAACAGTGTAGGAGAGTTCCCCTTTCACCACATACCCACCAACACTTACCACTTTTTGTATGTTTCATCTTCAGCATTCTGACAGGGGTTAGGTAGTATCTCACTGCAATTTTAATCTGCATCTCTCTTAGGATGAGAGATATTGAACATTTCCTCATATGGTTTTTGTTTGTTCATATATCTTTCTTAGAGAGACTTTTGTTCAGCTCATTTTCCCTTCTTTTAATTGGGCCAGTTTTTTTTTTTTTTTGGTAATCCACTTGAATTCCCTGCGTATTCTGGTTATAATTTCTTGTCTGAGACATATTCGACAAAAATATCCTCCCATTCTGAGGATTGTCAATTCACACTAATTACTGTGTCCTTTGCTGTGCAGAAACTTCTTAATCTGATATAGTCCCACTTGTCTATTTTAGGGATCATTGCCTGTCTTATAGGGATCATTGGGTGTCTTATTTAAGAAGTCTTTGTTTACCCAAATGTCTCTCAGTGTTTCCCCAGTGTTTTCCAAAAGTATTTTTTTTTTTTTTTTTTTTTTTTTTTATTTTATTATCATCATAATCTTCTTTCTATTACACTAGATTACATATAACTTTACATTGACTTCCATTGCTTTTTCAAAATGGGATGCCATGCATGTCAGTCAATACAGAGATATCAATCTCCCCGCTTTATCATTCAATATCTTTTCCATGCTTTTCCCAATAATTGTTATTATTATTTTTTTTAAACAATCAATCACTATTTCTCATTTTTGCTTATTAAAAAGACTTCACCCATCATGAAATACTTCCCATACCGGTTCAGTTGAGAATACTATACATGTCATCATCAACAGGTAATAAACCATATCTATTTCTCATTAACATCCTGCCTCTCTATTGATTCACTGCTGTCTTTATCCTCTTCTCTCTCCTTTTTTTATTTATACTTTGTTTTTTATTATAAATTTTTTTTTCTCATCACAACACACATATGAATTTTCCATCCAAAATACACTGTGCATTGGCTCAATCAAGCACATCAACATATATGTTCTCAGCAAATGATTTCCCAATTTTTGTGTCCTGCATACCTTGCCTTTTGTTTTGCCATCCTAGATTCCCCATCCCCACCCTCTGCCATGTCCCATCTTCCTCCTCCATTGTCCCTGACATTCATGATTGCCCTCAATGCCTTCCGCCCCCCCCCATTCAATTGTTCTACCAATGAACTCAATTAGTCTAGGTATATCCACTAGCTAGCACAGCTGACATATCCCTACACATGTATCCAAATCTGATCCTAGGCATAAACCCCAGGGAGTAGAATGAACATACGCAGCCTTGGCGCCCGGCCGGCTCCCGCTTCCGCCGGCCCAGCAGGACCCCGGGGGAGACGCGCAGAGCCCG
>NW_006159505.1:526585-551602 GCF_000334495.1 Tupaia belangeri chinensis | reverse complement strand
AGCTCCTGCGCCCCGCGCGGCTTCCGCCGGGCGCCCCGCGCGGCTTCCCAGATCTTTGATTCATTTTGAGTTAACTTTTTTTGTTAGTGGTGAAAGATAAGGATTCAGTTTAATCTTTCTGTAGGTGGATACCAAGTTTTTCCAGCACCATTTGCTAAAAACGTTTTCCTTTTCCTAATGGATTTACTGGTATCCTTTGTCGAAAATCATTAGGCTGTAAGCTTTGTGGTTTATTAGAAGTTTTTTCATGGAAATTTTTGGTCTTTTAAGTATACCATCATGTCATCTGCAAATAGAGATATTTTCAACTTTTCTTTGCCTATTTGAATGCCTTTTATATTGTTCTCTTTTCTGATTGCATTGGCTAAGACTTACAACACTATATTAAAAAGTAGTGGAGAAAGTGGGCAACCTTGTCTAGTACTGGTTTTTAGAGGTAAAGCTTTTAGCTTTTCCCCATTCAGTATAATGTTAGCTATAGGTTTTTCCTATATGGCTTTTATTGTGTTGAGAAATGACCCTTCTATACCAATCTTGCTGAGAATATTATCATGAAAGGATGTTGTATTTTATCAAATACTTTCTCTGTATTGATTGAAATGATCATACGGTTTTTATCTTTCTTTCTGTTAATATGGCATATTATATTTATGGTCTTGCATATGTTGAACCACCTTTGCATCCCTGGAATAAAGCCTGTCTGGTTGTGGTGAGAAATCTTCGTTATATGTTGTTGGGTATGATTTGCAAGTATGTTGTTGAGAATTTTGTATCTATGTTTATCAGAGATATTGTTCTGTAGTTTTCCTTTTATTGTCATGTTTTTATTGTTTTTGGGAATGAGGATGATGAAGGCTTCATAAAATGAATTTGGAAGGTTTCCTTCCTTTTGTATCTTTAGAAATAATTTGAGTAGGATAGGAGTTAACTCTTCTTTAAGTTTTGTAGAATTCAGAAGTGAAGTCATCCGGGCCTGTGTTTTTCTTTGTTGGGAGGTTATTTGTTGCTGATTCAATCTCATGGCTTGTTATGTGTCTATTCAGGTTTTCTGTGGCCTCCTGATTCAATCTTGGTAGAGTACATGTATCCAGGAATTTGTCCATCTCCTTCATGTTCTCTTGTTTGTTGGCATATAGTCACTCATAGTATCCTCTAATAATGTTTTTTATTTCCTTCGTGTCTCTTGTGATGTTGTCTGTTTCATCACGTATTTGATTTATCTGGTTTCTTTCTTTTTTATCAGTCTAGCTAATGGTGTGTGGATCTTGTTAATCTTTTCGAAGAACTAGCTTTTGCTTTCATTTATTTTCCCCTATAGTTAGTTTATTTTCTATTTCATTTATTTCTGCTCAAATCTTTTTGATTTCTTTTTGCCTAGCATTTTTTTTTGTTGTTTTTTGAATTCCCTGAGGCATGATGTTAGGTTCTCTATTTGCCACCTTTCTTTTTCTTATGAGCACTAATTGCTATGAATTTCCTTCTTATGACTGCTTTTGCCATGTCCCATAGATTATGGAAGCTCATTATCATTTGTTTCCATAAAGTTTTTGATTTCAAACTTAATTTCTTCAGTAGGTAAGAAGTTATTCAGAAGCAGGTTGTTTAGTTTTCATGTGTTTGTGTATTTTTGAGGATGTTATTTGAAATTAATATTGAGTTCAATTCCATCCTGGTCAGAAAAGATGCTGGTCTGGTTTCTATGCCTTTGAATCTGTAAAGGCTTGATTTGTGTCCTATAATATGGTCAATCTTTGAAAAGGTTTCAGGCTGGGACAGAAAAATGTACATTTTGTGGTCTTAGGGTGGAAAGTTCTATAGATGTCTGTCAAGCCCATTCGATTTATAGTTATTATTTAGGTCCTGTATTTCTCTGTTTTTTTTTTTTTTTTTTTTTTTTTGACTAGAAGATCTGTCTAGAAGAGATAATAGGGTATGGAGATCCCCAACAATTATAGTGTTGCTCCTTATCTCTCTTTTAGCTCCAGCAGTCTTTCTGTCTTTCCTTCATGTATTTTGGTGCTCCTGAGTTGAGTGCATAGATATTTATCAGCATTATGTCTTCTTGATGAATTAGCCCATTTACTATTATATAATACCCTTTGTCTCTTTTAGTCTTTGTCTTGAAGTCCATTTAGTCTGAAATCAGTATCGCAACTCAAGCCCTTTTCTGATTTCCATTTGCATGGGATATCTTTTTAGGGCCCTTCACTTTTATCTATGTATGTCTTTATCCATTTCTTGTAGGCAAGAGATAGAGGGTTTCTGGTCTCCCCCACCCCCAATCTATTTGGCCAATCTGCGTCTCTTAATTGGGGAATTTAATCCATTAACATTCCATGTTATTATCGATATTTCTGGACCTGTTTCAATCATTAAGTGAGCCATTTTCTTTGCTGTTTTTTGTTCTCTTATAACTGTCTATGGGATTTTTTAGTTTTCCTGGTTTAGCACTCCCTTCAGAAGCTCTTGAGCTGGTCTAGAGTTGATAAATTCTTTCAGGTTTTATTTAGCCGAGTATATTTTTATCTCTTTTCCCATATGAAGAATAATCTTGCTGGGTATTGCATTTTTGGTTGAAATAGTTTTTCATTTAACACTTTGACTGTATTTCCCTGTTCTTTCTTTGTTCACCTTGTTTCTGAGGAGAGGTCCAATGATAGCCTGATGTGATAACCTTTGTAAGTAACTCGACATTTCCCTCTTTCAGTATCTTGTCTTTGTCTGTGGTTTTGGTCAGTCTGGCTATGATGTGTCCTTGAGAGGTCTTTTTGGGTGGATTCTATTTGGGGTGCTATGTATTTCTTGGGTTTGGATATTTGAATGCCTCTCTAGGTTTAGAAAATTTTCTTCCAGGATTTCATGACATAAATTATCAATACCCTTGTTATTTTCTTCCTCTTCTGGAATACCAGTTATCTGAATGTTGGGACACTTTATGGTATCTAGTATTTCTCATATATTATCCTCATTTTTCTTGGTTGTTTTCTCAGTCTTTTTGATACTTTTTTCTAGGTCAGTGGTTTTGTCTTCTACATTTGAGATTCAATCTTTTGTATGATCTAATCTACTTTTAATACTTTTGAGGGGGGTTTAATTTCCTGTATCACATTCTTCATCCCTAACAATTGCACTTGATTCTTTTTTGTATTGTCTATTTCTTCTTTCAGATTGCGAAAGGACTTTCTCACCTAGAGCTCGTTGTCTCTTTACTCTTGCATCTCATTTAGTTTGTTCACTAGAAATATTCTTAATTGCTATGTGACATTTCCACAACTTCGATTGTGTTGTCTGCGGGTGATGTGGAATTGATGTTTTTCCTTGGGGAGAGATATTTTGTTGGTTGCTCATATTTCTTGTACCTCTGTGATTGTTCCAAGTCATCTGGTGATCTATATGTTCCTTCTTAAATTATTCAAGGTATCTCTAAGTGCTCAAAGGTTTGCAGGAGTAGAAAATTGGTGAACTCTCTTCTGCTCTGCTTCCCTGTTGCTTGTCAGCACACTGTTGTCACTGCTCCTGGGTAACCAAAGTCCTCCCCGTTTCTAAAGAACAGGTGTTCCTGAAACTGAGCTACTGACTTCAACTCAGGAGAATAGAAAAGATCACATGGCCCACTATCCAAAACACTGACGTCCTGAGAGTTCAAAGGTGAGTGGAGGAGGGTATGAGCCACGGGTCCTGGCTGTTAGGCCCTGCAGCCGCAGGCAGCCTGGTGTCTGGCAAGGCCGTTGGCTTGAATCAGTATCTGGAGATGGGGCTGGGAGGGGCGCAAGTTTGTCTTAAAGTCCCAAGATACAAACCTGAAGTCCAAAGGCGAGTGGGGGAGGGGCTGAGCCATGTATTCCAGCTGTTAGGCCCTGCTGCCGCAGGCAGCCTGATGTCCAGCAAAGCGTTCCCTTGAAGCAGTATCCAGATTCCCAGTGTGTTTCAAGCCTCTGGGTCCAGGACTCAAACTGTGGTCAGCTATGTGGAAGTCCAGTGACACAACCATTAAACCATCTGCTAGTCCTGGCAATCTCATTGCTTTTATAAAGTTATTAACTTAACAAAAAATAAATAATATCATTTAAAGGAGCATAAACTGTGATGGCAAAGCTAGGATAATATATTAGGTTGTCTGGAAAGTCATGATGTATTTTTCTATGCTAAAATACATCATGACTTTCCTGACAACTATATATATATACACACACATTCATATATATATATTTATATATATACACACACACACATATATATATACACACACACATATACATGTATATATGTAGATAGACAGATTTTTTTTTTTAAGAGAGAGACTTTTACCTTAGGTTGTGTGCATGTGCCACATGCCAGAGAGACAGACAAAGAGAAAGCAAGAAATAAGCTGTTTGGAAAAAAGATGATCAACCCTATTAAAAAATGGGAGAAGGAGTTGAAAAAAACACTCTCTAAAGATGACATACGAATGGCCAAAAGGCATATGAAAAAATGTTCAACCTCCCTCATCATAAGGGAAATGCAGATAAAAACAACAATGAGGTACCACCTAACCCCAGTCAAAATGTCTAATATTAAAAAAACAAAAAATGGTAAGTGTTGGCGGGGGTATGGTGAAAGGGGAACTCTTTTACACTGCTGATGGGAATGTAGATTGGTCCAACCACTGTGGAGAATAATTTGGAGATTCTTAAAAAATCTACAGATAGATCTGCCATATGATCCAGAGATCCCACTCCTCGGTATCTACCCAAAGGACAGTAGAATTCTTCATTGGAAAAGTGCTTGCACATCGATGTTTATTGTGGCACTATTCACAATAGCTAAGTCATGGAACCAACCCAAATGCCCCCATATGGAGGAATGGATTGAAAAACTGTGGCACATATACTCTATGGAATACTACTCAGTCATAAAAACCAACAGAACCCTGGCTTTTGACAGAAAGTGGAAGAATATGGAAGATGTACTGCTGAGTGAGGCAAGCCAGGCTATGAAGGAGAGATATTGTATGTCCCCACTTATACCGTATGTCTGCATTCTATGACTGAAACTGATTGACTAACAGTTGAACAATCACAAGAGAATGTCAGACGAGGTGTATGTGGAGGAGTGGGGCCTAACAAAGGACATTTGGAGAAAGGATACAGAGGTTGAGCATTGACGGGATGGGGAGGTGTGGTGTTATCTGCTGAAGATATTTTGATCAACGGGTCTGGGGAGAAATGTGCACATATCGAAATGGTCTCATTGTAAGCCAAACAATATGATTGAAAATATATACAAAAAAAATAAAAAAAATAAAAAAAAGAGAAAAAAAAGAAAGAGAGTTCCCATCATACATTAGGAATGAGTAAAATCTAGATAAAATTACTTATATGAGAATATGAAACAAGCAGGAGATACTATTTCTAGCAATGATAATTGTGAATAAATGTTTACCCAGCACTGAACAGAATGCTACACTGGACAGGCAATGACATAATGATGTGTCACAAATAATCAACAATTACATGTGTTTTACATATTGTGCACGGACATTTATGTTGCCTAAGGAAAGACTTTTATATTCCAAAATAGGAATCTGATTACCATACCTACAATGAATGTAAATGCAATATAATCCTGTTCATGAACAACAAAAATTTCAAAATAAGTTTTACATAATAATTATATACATTTATATTGCATATTGAAAATGACTTTAATATTTATTAATTTAGTCAATATTTTGTGCCCACCTAGACATTAATATAGGTGTGCAGCAAGGTTGGGTGAACTGGGAGAGATTGTTTATATGGAAACATCATAAATGTGCACGCTTGATGTGGTATGGAGATGAGAGCACGTGGGGAGGAGCAGAGAGAGAGTGGCGGCTGTCTAAGTAGGGGGCAATGGTCTGAGGGACCGGACCTGGGCCTCTTGGGAAGATGAGGCTGGTGGTGCAGTTATGTCCCTGGAGCCCTGGCATTAGTGCTTCTCTCAAGGGTTCTCATGAAAGAGGATAAACAGTCCAACTGCCTGGTCCTCAACAAACTAAATTTCATTGCCAATCTCATCTGTTCGTGAAGACTTAGTCCAAGACTGGTAAGATATTTGTAGGTGGCATTGGTTCCAGGATTAAGGTAAGGACAGGCTGATGTTGTGTTCCCATACAGGACAGAGATAATGAGCCCCTTGGAGGCCATTAATATATATTTAGACAAAGATGGGTAAAATGAAATTTTAGATCTGATTGGTTATAGCAGATATGGAGGACAAGTTCTGAAAGGCGGATAAAATACATTGGCTAGCTAAGGTTAAGGAAGTTGATAAATAAAAATTTGTTAATATATGACAGGCATCCTAACTGTAAAAGAGAAAGAAGAAAACATATTGACTCATACCGAAGATTTTTCTAGGTAAAATATGAACAAAAGCCTGAATATGTCAAGAGTCTGTGCTGTGCTGCACAAAACAGGGTTAGGAAAGAGCTTTGAAGAGCGAACAAGAGCACTATGGGAGGGGGCACTGACTAGGGCATTTAGAAGAACCTTTGTTAGATCAAAATCAGTCCCTCAGGAGCCAAATTCTTCAGGAAACCCAGGACCTAAGCTACTGGATTCTCTCTCTGACTCCAGTTGAGGAAATCTCCCCTGATACTTCCTTGCCCCCAACACATGGCCCCCAGTGGCTTCTGCAATCTGCCCTGCTCTCCAGACTTGCCCTTGTTGAATTGTGCTTCCCTGGCTTCTCCCTTCTTGCAGTTCTCCTTTCCTTTCCTAGTCAGGTCTGCGGAGTGCACACCTGTCCCCAGTTCCCTCTGGTGCCATCCCACATGTCCCTTTTTTCTCTTCCTGCAGGAGTAGAAAGAACTACCCTTGCTGGAGAACATGTTCTTGTAGTTAGGTCATATTTCTCTAGGAAAAGTTCCACGACTCAGCATCTGTTAACTGCTCTCCTTTGATGGCTGGCTAATAGCAGAATGATTTCTCCCAGCACTTGGAGGACGGTAATAGGAGGTGACCCCCACAACCCTGAAAGGAAAATCAGTGGCACTAAGAGACTACCTGGAGTGAAAAAAAAAATTTATGAGCATAAAATGTAACAGCTCCTAAGTTAGATACTTTAAGATACCCTTTCAATTTAGAAAATCACTTGTTTTCAATACTTCAAACTTATCTATGTAGAAGTCTTTTCTCTCAAACCATAAACTACAGGACCCAGTGAGGATTCCTTTTTTTTTTTTTTTTAACCGTATCCCTCATTTGTGCAGTGAGGCTGAAAATGGTCGTTGCTCAAAATATGCTCACTGAATAACTGAGTTAATGAATGAGTGAAAGCACATATGGGAATAAACGATATAAAATTTTTACCTCCAGAAAAGTCTTCCAAACATTCTGCCCATCTCCATATTATCCCCTTCCCATTCCAGTGAAATGCTTCTTCCTTTCCCCAGTTCAGTCATTTCTTAATTGATTACCCTAAGATGTCAGGTCTAAGAGCTCCTTACCTCATGCACAAAAAGCCCATCAGTGTTACCTTTTAAAGATCTCTCCACCTCCTTACAAGTGAACAACCAGTAAGTGGTGATATCAGCGAGATTTCCAACCTCATTTCCATCACCCTCTTCAAATTACCGCCTGAAGACATTTTCTAATTGTTCTTGTTCTTGGAGTCTTACTTCCCATAACTGTGAAATGTGGTAATATCCAGTTGCTAGAGTGGGTATTCAATAACTTAATGCACAAATGTGAGGTGCCACAAGTTATAAAGCAGATGTATAGGAAATATCAGTTTGACTGTGACTGCATTATGTTCAGAGTCATTCCATTCCTGGAACACAACTGACCTTTAGAATCCAGATTATTAAGTCTATTATTGTTTCAATAAATTTCTGCAAATAATCTATCTAAACTAATCATTCTAAACCAGCAGCAGCAAACATCTGATAGCAGCCCTTGTATAAAAGATGGAGTATAAAGTGAAGTTGGATCAAGGTCTTTGACAAGCAGGCCAAATCTATCTGTACTGCCCCTCCTTGGTTCTCCTTTGTACACTCTATGTACATGTGCTAGTCACTTCACTGAAATGTTTCAAGAACAAGAACCTAAAAAAGTTTGGTCCCTCTTTTAATTTATCAACTTTTTAAAAACGACTTGATATTAAGTTCAAGTATTCTTATTACCTTCCAGACATACATACTGTCTTTTGTTGTATATTCATAACTATGTTTGTAGGAGAATACATGCAGTAATGTCTTTCATAGTTAGTTGGAAATATATATATATATATATATATTAGGTTTTTGCTACAGGGCGAGTGTACTCACCAGAGAGGGAGAGGCAGTGAGAGGGAAAGTGAGAAATCACCCTCTGGGGAGGAATGGCCCTCTGCAATCCCTTTTCTCCCACTATTCTCCTGGGGTTTGGGGCATACACATGTATGATTTTTCAAGCAGCCAGGTCCAGGACTCAAACTGTGGTCAGCCATGGGAGAGTCTAGCATCTAAACCACCACTCCACTTGCTGGCCCTAATAGGTCTATCTTTTAATGAGATTTTAATTAGATGCTCTCTCCTCGAGGGCAGAGAACACATATATCTTATTTACCCTATCTACCTTTGTATGTTTTCTATTATTTTCATGTTCAGAGAAGATGAAGAATGCGGAATATGCCAAAAGCTCCAAGTGACAGCACAGAAAATATTATAAGACATATGTATTTTCTTCTGTTATCTGTGAACAGGAGGTGACGTATCTCATGGTCTCCCTAGTTATGCTTACCTTAAATCACACTGGTGTTAGTCACACTGTCTTCCACTTGTTGGGCATCCCTGGCCTAGAAGACCAGCATGTGTGGGTTTCCATCCCCTTCTTCATTTCCTACATCATCACTCTGCTTGGGAACAGCCTGCTCATCTTCACCATCCTCACAAAGCGCAGCCTCCACGAGCCCATGTACCTCTTCCTCTGCATGCTGGCTGGGGCAGACGTTGTCCTTTCTACATCCACAGTTCCTCAGGCCCTGGCCATCTTCTGGTTCCATGCTGGGGAGATCTCCCTGGATCGTTGCATCACTCAGTTCTTTATGATCCACTGCACTTTCTTGTTTGAGTCTGGGATCCTGCTGGTGATGGCATTTGACCGCTACATTGCCATTTGCTACCCTCTGAGGTACACCACTATCCTTACATACACACGGATTGGGAAAATTGGTGTGACCACTTTTCTCAAAAGTTTTTGTACTGTTTTTCCTATAATATTTCTTTTGAAACGATTGACTTTCTGCCACAATAATATTATTCCACACACCTTTTGTGTACACATTGGCTTGG
Source organism: Tupaia belangeri chinensis (assembly GCF_000334495.1). Classification (NCBI taxonomy): domain Eukaryota; kingdom Metazoa; phylum Chordata; class Mammalia; order Scandentia; family Tupaiidae; genus Tupaia; species Tupaia belangeri. The sequence continues at coordinate 542,304 of NW_006159505.1, read as the reverse complement.
CCAAATATGCTTGTAATGACATTCGAGTCAACATCTGGTATGGGGTTTTTGTCCTCCTGTCTATCTTAGTCTTAGACGTTGTGCCAATTTTTATTTCGTATGTGTTGATTCTCCGTGCTATCTTCAGCATGCCTTCCCAAGATGCTCGCCGTAAAGCTCTCAACACATGTGGCTCCCATGTCTGCATCATCATCCTATTTTATGGTCCTGGAATCTTCACAACCCTTACTCAACGGTTTGGGCGCCACATTCCACCTCATATCCACATCTTGCTGGCTAATGTCAACATTCTGATTCCACCTATGCTGAATCCCATCATTTATGGGATCAAAACCAAGCAAATCCGGGAGCGGGTAGCTCATGTATTTTTCCCAAAGCATAAATAATTTTGGAATACAAACAGTGTTTAGAATCTCTAGCTACCAGTGAAGTGATCTATGGAAGTGGTGGTGGGAAGAGTCTGGTAAAACAGTAGGAAATAACTTGAGTTCAGTCTTTTGATCAAATTCACAGGGAGATAACAAAATATACATCTGCTGTCAAAACACCCTGAGAAAGCAGTGCTGGGTTTGCCTGAGCAAACTATCTCCTACACAGAGCCTAGGACAGAGTGGATCAATTTCCAGAAGTCACATATCCCTATGACACTAACATAATTATGGAAGTAGATGAAGTGAGAACAGTGCTCTGGCCTGAGAATTTGTTCAGCTATTCTATACCAAGTTTCTCAAGCTCTGAAGCATCTTCAGATATTCTTGGACCATCACATACAAACCTCCACTTCTTTGTCTTTCATTCTAATGTCATGCTTAGAATCAGTGATTCCTAGGATTTGCAGTTATTCCCATAATATTATACTATGGGATATAGACCCCATCAATGTGCATGTCTGTAATAAAGGAATGTAAATGAATTGTGTGATTCATATTTTGCAGAACAACCCTTTAAGAGACTGAGGCAGACCACTCTGTGTTGGGAAAATCCTAATGTAGTTTCTGAAGAGGTGGTGTGTGCTGGGGAAAGCTGAGGAAGGGAAATTCCTCCAATCTCAGCATCAGACTGTGCTTTTCAAGGTTTTCTTCCTTAGCAAGATATTCGAAGCTTCAGTGTCTTGGTTCCTAACCTCCTTTACAGCAACATGGCCCATATCACTTGCTGAGCAATCTGACCTATGGACACACAAGGCTATGAACTCCTTCCCCCTCCCAGGTCATGCTACAGCCTCATGTATTTCTGCTTTGTCTGGAATACTATCTCTTGACTTGTTTTAAAACTCTTCTTTCTCTGTACAGATTTGATTCTCATGTTGTCTTCTCTGTGACACTTTGCCTAATCAGTTCTATACATAAGATATTTTTTATTTGCTATTTCACCTACAGGAAAAGTGACATGTTGATATTTCCTTTAAAAATACTTATTTTATTAATGCGTACTATTTTCCTTAGAAAAAACTAGAAATTATGAAAAAACAAAGAAAGAAGTCATTGATAAGTTAATTGGCAGTTTTCAAGCTATTTATTGTTAACATGTGAGTGTCTCAGCATTAGTCATGAAAGTCAAGAAATGGAATAATCTAAGTGTTCATCAATAGGTGACTGGATAAAAAAATGTATACAAGGGATCTTTAAAAAGTTCATGGAAAACATGTTTAATGAAAAAATTACATGCATTTCAAAATTCTTTTGCTATAGGACACACGCGCACACAAGAGAGACAGAGAAACAGTGAGAAACCACTTTCCAGGAAGATGGCTATGCCACAATCCCTTCTCTTCCATTCTCCTCTAGGGATTTTGGGCATGCACGCACACATGCCCGACATGAGTTTTAAGCTGCCAGGTCCAGGACATGAACCATGGTCCAGCGATGTAACCATTACACCATCAGCTGGCCCTGAGAAAACATATTTTAATATACTGACAAGGGAAATGGACATTTTCATTTTTAAACATTGTTACCATTGGAAAGGCCAAGAATATTTCATTGCAAGTTTTATTGGTATTTTTTGATTGCTATTGAAATTGGGCACTTATTGGATAGTCATATTTCACCTTGTGAAGTACAGATAGTAATCATTAAACAAATTGCAGCTCCATGAGTCATATATTACAGTCAAGGAAATGAAAACTCTGTTAAGGTAGTTGGTGGAGGTAGGAACAAGCCCATTTCCTTTTTACCTTCCAAATCTGTGTTCTGGGCTACTAGATAATCTGGTTGTTCCTGTCATTGTCTATTTTACTCTTAAAAGTGTACATTGGTGCTAGCCCTGTAGCACTTGTTAAGGGAGCTGAATACCACAGGGCCAACTGCAGATTGAATCCCCCTGGAGACTTGAAAAGTAAGCCAGCGGCATGTGGGTGCATGCTCTGAATGCTAAAGTGATGGAGAAATGGAGAAGGGATTGCTGTGTGACCACACTCCATCAAGGTAACTTCCTATGTCTCAGTCCACCTCTCTCTCTTTCTGATCAGTGCACATGCCCTCTACCAATAATTTTTAAAAAGTGCCATCTTGGGGCCAGCAGGTGGCATGGTAGTTGGGGCACAAGACTCCCACATGGTCGACCATGGTTTGAATCTTGGACCTGGTGGCTTGCTTTTTCTCTTTCTCTGTCTCTCTCTGGTAACTGCATGTGCTCTATAGCAAAATTAAAAAAATAATAATAATAACAAATAAAATCAAATAAATAATTTAAAAAGTGCCATGTTGTTCTTTTCTATTATTATTTTTTAATTAGTGATGACATATACCTCATATTTATTTAAAATGTATTTTCCCTTTAAATTTATTATTTAAATAAATGGACTTAATTTTTTTTTTTTTGGAGAGGTTTTTGCTATAGGGTGTGTGCGCTCGCCAGACAGTCAGAGAGAGACAGAGAGACAGAAAGCGAGGAATCACCCCCCAGGGGGGATGGCCACGCCACAATCCCTTCTCCTCCATTCTCCTCTCGGGATCTTGGGCATGCATACACACACACCCAGCATGAGTTTTAAGCCACCGGGTCTGGGACACAAACCGCGGTTAACTACATGGGAGTCCAGCGACATAGCCATTACGCTAACTGCTGGTCCTGGACTTAAATATTAATACATATTTATTTTTACTTGGTCTTTTTTGGACTGATTAATCTTAAGAAAGCTTCCTAAGGCTATGATTTGAATATTGTTCACGTCAATTTCTCTACTTTAGCTTTCTAATTCCCATCAATGAGTATTACTTCATCATCATATAGAGTTCGTCTGAGGATCACATTATTGCATGTTATTGTCTGCAAAGTGCTCCAAATGGTGTCTGGCATATAGTAAGGATTTTCTACAAATAGCTGCTATTATTATAATTATTGTTATTTTCACTTATCTTTCTTAAAAGGATTTTATTTTATCTTTATTTTTCTTTTTAAAACCTTTTTATTTTGAAATAATTATAGGTCTAACAGAAGTTGTGAAACAAAACTTTTAGAAACAAAAACATGGTGGACCTGTGTACCCTTCATCTCACTTTCCCTAATGGCAACTTCTGGTGTAATTATAATAAAATATAAAAACTGAAAATTGACATTGGTATAATGCATGTATCTTATTTAAAGTTCAACAACTGTACATACACTCATTTGCCTACGTGTGCTGTGTGTGTATTTCTATGCAGTTTTATCATATGTGTAGATTTGTATACCAAGGCGTAATTTATAGAATTTTTTATTGCCACAAGGTTCTCTAATATTGTTCTTTTATTACTTTTATCCACCTCTCTCTCTCTTCCTATCCTTAATCTCTGGAAACCACTAATTGGCTCTCCAACTTTACATTTTACTATTTCAAGAATGTTGTATCCGTGGACTCATAACATCATGTAAACATCCAAGGCTTGCATTATTTCCCTCAGCTGAATTTCCTTGAGATCCTTCCAAGTTTTTGGATTTATTGATAGTTTTTAAAAAAATTATTGTGTAATATCTCATGTAATATTTCAATATTTCATTGTACCATATTTTGAAAACAGCCACATGTTAAATGACATTTTGGTAGTTTCTAGCTTTGGCTATGGAGACTAAAACTGATTTCAACTTTCATGCACAGATGTGTGTATAAGTCTTCATTTTTCTGAGATAAATATTCAAGAATACAATCGCTAGTTTTATAAGTGTTTGCTCAGTTTTCTAAGGAACTGCCTGAATTTTCCTGGGTAGATGTGCCATTTTACATTTCCACGAATGCCTGGGTGATCCAGTTTCTCTGTGTCTTCAGTAGCATTTAGTGTTAGTATTTTTATTTTCAATCTTTCCGATAACTTGTCTAGTTATTTCTTACTTTGGATTTAATTTGCATTTCATTACTGGCTAGTGATGTTAAATATCTTGCTTGTTGTTTGCATATTCTTTTCATTGAAATGTTGATTCATGTCTTTTTTTTTTTAATTTGTCGAGGCATATATATTAGCTGGGGGTGGGGGAGGGGGAGAGAGAGAGAGAGAGAGAGAGAGAGAGGAGAGAGAAAACGAGAGCTGAAAAGTCAGAAAGCACCCTCCCCACCACCCCATGGGATATAGTCATAATGCAATCCTTACTTACTCTTCTATTTCTCCCTCCTTTCAGGATTTAGGACACTCATGTGCACGTGACTGGTATATTTTTCAAGCTGTTGATTCTGGGGCTCAAGCCATGTAGTCAGGCATGCGGAATCCAGCAGCTGCTCTAATCATCACTCTGACAGTTAGCCAGGTTCATGATTTTTGCCCATTTTCTGATTGCATTTTTTTAAATGTTAAATTTTAAGAGTCTCCCCCTCCCCCAAGAGAGAAAGCCTTTGTCAAATTTATAGATTATAGATTTATTTTCCCAATCTGTCACTTATCATTTTATCCTCTTTACAGGGTTTTTATAGAGGAAGTATTTTCATTTTGATGAGGCCTTTCTATCACATTTTCCTTTTATGAATCATACTTTTGGTGCTTATTATGAATACTCTTCACCTTACACTAGGTCTTGAGAATTTTATATTTTTATTTCTTTTTTCTTTCCTTCTTCTTCTTTTTTTTTTTTTTTTAGAGAGATTTTTGCTATAGGGTGCATGCTCTTGCAAGAAAGACGGAGAGAAAGAGAGAGACAGAAAGCAAGAAATCACCCCCTAAGGAGATGGCCATGCTGCAGTTCCTTCTCCTCTATTCTCTTCTTGGGGGTTTTGGGCATGCACGCACATGTGCCCAATGTGAGTTTTAAGCTACTGGGTTTGGGACTCGAACCATGATCGACTACATGGAAGTCCAGCAGTGTAATCATAACGCTATCTGCTGGTCCCGAGGATTTTATATTTATCTAAAAAACCCTTAAACTTTCACATGCTCCATTTTGAATTATTATTTAAATAAGGAGAAGTTTAGGTCAAAGTACAATTTTTTAGTCTATAGATTATTATTATTTTTTTAAGGTTTTTGCCATAGGGTCCATGCACTTGCTGGAGATACTGACAATGAGAGGAAAAGTGAAAAACCACTCCCCCCCACCCCCACCCCCACCCAAGGGGAGATGGCCATGCTGCAATCCTTTCCTCCTGGGATTTTTGGCACATATCCACATGGCCTAGGGTGATTTTTCAATCTGCTAGGTCTGAGACTTGAACTGGGAGCTGCCCTGGGAGAGCCCACTGTTTTAACCACTATGCCATCTGCTGGCCCCAGTCTATGGATTCTAATTGCGCCAGTATCACTTGTTGAAAGCCTATTCTTCCTCCACTTAATTGCCCCTGGCAACATGGTTCAGCGGGAACTAGAAGTTAACCTCATCTTTCAGATCAGAGCAGGGCTTGCTAGCCAGTATCAGAGTCAGGTCAGAGGAGTCCAGAAGAGCTGCATTATAGGTGATGTCAGTTGGAGCAGGAAACCATTCCCCAGACTTGAGTCTGATAGGAGAGAGAGTATGGGTCTGCCCTGCCTGCTAGACAGTGGGTAGTGCCCAAATTCCTGTCTTTATTAGAAAGGAGGTACGCTCTTATGTATTCTTTGCTCCCTCTGGGCTGTGGAGACCTGATTGTAAAAGTAGCTTCATCTGCTTGTTGACTTGAAGGGTGACATAGCTCTTATGCCAGCTTGAGGTGCGGTGGGGTGGACAGTCCACAGCAGACCACTGGTGGTGTGGAGGAATGGGTGGTGGTTGCCAATAGGCAGGATAGAAGCATACAACGGCTGTTTTAGTCATCCTCTGTGTTGGTAAAACTTATATACTTGTATTTTCTCTCTGGAGCAGGTTGTTTTGTTAAACATTTACTAGCTGGTCAAGAGTATATTCTGTTTTATGTATTTCTTTTTATCTTATTTCACAAGTATATCTTTCTCCTTTTTTTTTTTGTAAAAGTCTTTGTCATAGGATGTGTGTGCCCTTCAGAGAGAGAGAGTGAAAGGGAAAATGTGAATTTTCTTTCCCCCTCCCCAGGGAGAGTGGTCATGCCATACTCTTTTCTCCTTCATCCTCCTCCCAGGATTTTGGACATGCAAGCACAGGCACCTAGCATGATTTTCAAGTTGCCGGATTGGGGACTTGAACTGGGGTTAGTCATGTGGGAGTCCAGCACTCCAACCACCATGCCACCTGCTGGTCCCCAGGTATATCTTTCTAAAACTCAAAATACACCAAAGAAAAAACAAGAGAAAGTTATTGGGTTGTTGGAAAAGTCATGATGCATTTTGCATAGAAAAGCATAGAAAAATACATCATGACTTTCTAACTCAATAAAAATGAACTCACCCAAAATGCAACCATTAGATTGACTAATAATTTGGTAATATATTCGTGACTTTTCTCTACGTACATTTCTATATCTGTGTAAAAATAATAAATCGTATTCCAATATGTGCAAAAACACATAGATATATATCTAGTTGTAAATTTGTAAAAAGTGAAATGATATTGTTATACATAGAGTAGTTTTGAAGTATCCTCACTTAACCTGTCAATGACTTCCATCAGTAAGTTGTAAGAGATTGGTAGAAAGTAATTCCTGAGATGGGAAAGAGGATTGTTTATAGAACATGGCCACTGAAGGTGGAGTTCCTGTTCTTCACCAAGGATAGTCCTTGTGGTATGACATAGACCCCTGTGTAGGAGAAACGAAAACTATGGTGCCATAGAGAACTGCCCTACTCTAGCCACTTCTTGAGGGATGAATAACAACCTGGATTTTTCCTGTTTTTGTTTGTTTGTTTTTGTTATTTATTTATTTATTTTCATGACTTCAGCAGGTTACATGTTTGGGAAGCAGACCAGGGTCTGCCCTAGACACAATAATTGTGACCTGAGACCACTGATGATCCCTTGGAATTATCATTATGTTTGGAGTGATTGACATAATTGTGCCCAGAAACAACATTCCATTGAGATGGAGTAAGACAACTCTATGAAAACCTGTATATGGAATAGAAATGCAGGATAAGCTGACAAAAGCACAGATATACACATGGTGAGATTGCCATGTGCCATGTTAAAGAGGAGTGAAATTTTACTTTAATCATATGTTCTACATATGTATTCACTCTTCACTTACTCTGTATTTTTAAATCTAGACTACATCTTGAATGGTGCTCACAAAACCCAAATGGGGTCCTATACTTTCTACTTCTCCATTTCATTTAGAAACAATATTAGCCACCACTACCACCATCACTATCATCATAAACTTTTGAAGGGGCTATTCATGCAAGTGGTTTCATGTCATGTATGTAAGAACAACCTCAGGATTGGTATGGTTGCACTCGTGCACTATTGGTAGGAATGTAAACTAGTACAACAGTAAAGGACAACAAAATCGTATTATTTGACACAAAATGGATGAATCTGGAAGGTATATTGCTAAGTGAAAGAAGCCAGATTATGAAAGATAAATACTACCTGTCTTTACTTAACATATACTGAACATATGTCTACACTCTCTGAAGGAAACTGAAGGACTCTAAAGCATAGGAATAGAAAGAGTAAGGGTAGATACCAGAAACTGAAAGGGGGGATTGTTTTGGAGGTTCTTGAGAAAATTTTTAACCGAAATAAAAATAAGAGAAAGAGATTATGGAATAACGTGTGCCACAGCAGAGTAAAATATATAGACTTTCAATACATAACCCTTCCAAAAATTGTATGCAATGTGTACAATGTAATATAATGTTGAAGAAAATTTAATATGTATATATGTGTAATATATATGCTTGATTTGATTAGTGCACACTATATGCATGCTTTAAGAAAACCATTCTGTACTCACAAAAATGTACATTGAATGTATATAAACCAGAAATCATAATTAAAAAAATCAAGAGAAAGGAAGAAGATAACTTAATTATAAATAGAAGCTTTATTGAACAAAATAATAAAAATTAAATGTATGTTACTTGGTAGCCAAAGGAAAAGAGGGAATGTTTTTCACACTTGACCTTGATTTACATATGTAATACAAATACATTTTCCCAAATACATTAAAGTATTATCATGTAAATATGTAAAACATTTTAATTATAAATTACAGTTTACATGACTTTAAAAATATGTTATCTATTTAATTTTGTTTACTTAAACTTTGAAGGACTACTTTTGTAATGACCAATGTTTAAAAATAATTAATATATTAATTTTCAGATATTTGTGCTGACTATAAAATAGAATTAATATTTGCTAATTCCCATTAAAATGGAAGCAGGAATATTTGTTCAGTAGTGCTAATGGTTTATTAATTGAATAAAGCACATATGCCACTTAATTCTGGGATATGTTGTGAAGGACAGGGCGGTGTGGCCAAGGTTGGGGAACCCTAATGATGTGACCCAAATGTACAGGTCAGAGAGAGTGTTGTTAAGAGGACACCTTTAAGTCTGCAGTCCCTGGGGTAATAGCTGTCTCCCAGGGCTTCAGCCAAATGCATAAAATCTCAGTTTCCTGGCCCTCATCACAATGAAAGTCCTATGTGAGTAATCCCATTTTAACCCATGAGAACTCTAGAAGTAGGTGAGTGAATTTTTATTGCTGTGGGATGAAGTTTCAGAGGGAAGTATTGTTCCCAGCTAGATGTTACAGGGCCTAAAATAGGTAGAGGGAAATAGTAGAAACTTTTTTGGGGGAATGAAACAGGCCCAGTTGGTGAGAATAAAGCAGTTGTTTGTTGAAGTTATTTATGCAGGTTCATGAGTCAATTGTATATATTTCTTTGACGTCATATTGGTAGCTGGAAATGGGCCATGGCAGGAGACTATCCAACATGGACATTGGCAAACACTACAGATCAGGCTTGGTCTCATTTTACTGTTTATGACTTTGATGAACTAGATTCCAGATCACCACTGGGCCAGAGTCACATAAGGAGAGTCATAGCAGAATTGAAATTACATTCGTGAGTGGAGAAAGTGGAGGATTTGTGTTTGAGGACATCCTTTAGCTCTTAGGGTCAATGAGTTTTGAGACCTGCATTACTTCTCAGTCCTGAGTACTGTAAACCTTCAAGGCATTGAAAGGTGGTGATTCATGTCTTCCTTGTCCTGATCCATCACACTCATCCAAAACTTGTCATTGAACTTCTCCCCTCCTCCCCCAATATTTCAAGGATGCATACTGTGCTTCCATGAGCTAGATTTTAGAAATTCACTGAGAAAAAAGACAACACTCAGACCACAGTCAGTTCACGATCTACTGGGGGATCATTGACAGGTAATCAGAAACACTTCTATCTATGAGACAGATGCTCTGCTACTAGACCCCTTGAGAAAGTAGAGAAAGAAGTAATTTATGGGGATATGGATCATGTAGGCAGCGAGATAGACTCTGAGTAGGGGCAAGGTTTCAATAGCACAAGACAGGAAGATTTTCCAAGATGCTGAAGGCACCTGGATCTAGGCTGTGGAAACCTTTGTGAGGTATTTGAGTGACCTTGGGTTAGACAATCATTCTAGTACCTACGAGTTCACTGATGGACCAACCCTTTATCCATAAGCTCTTTAATTCTCTACCTCCTGAATGGCCAATTTGTCAATCCCTCCACCTATTGACAGATTACACTACCTTTACGAGTAACTCCAGATGTGTATTCATTCTTTTATTTTTATTTTATTATTATTATTATTTTATACATTCAATCACATTATTTAGCTTACAAGGTGAACATTTCAATATGTGAACATTTCTCCCCAGTCCAGTTGATGAAAATATCTTCAACAGATAATACCACACCTCCCTGTCCTGTCAATGCTCTGCCTCCGTATTCCTCCTCCAAATGTAAAAACTTCACAAAAACAGAATGTACTACTTCTTTGTGTCATTGTAAGATACTAACTTAATAATTTAATTTACTTTACTTATATAAATGTCTGTCTTGTTTTTGTAATGAAGATCTCATTAAGAGAATGAACAATGACTTATCTATTGGGTTGTCAGAAAAGTCATGACATATTTTTTCTGTTTTTCTATGCAAAATACACCACAACTTTCCCAACAACCCAGTATTTTCGTTTCTGGCATTCTCTGAATTTATGGGGACTGTATAGGTACCAAAAATGATATGAAAGTAAACATTTTGGTGTAATCTATACTTTTTGTCTCTGTACACAGATGGTGAAGTCCGAAGTGGTCTTGCCTTAAACCACACTGGTGTTAGCCACACTGTCTTTCGCTTGCTGGGCATTCTTAGAGGATCAGTATATATGGATTTCCATTCCCTTCTTTATTTCTTATGTCATTGCTCTTCTTGGAAACTGCCTGCTCATCTTCATTATCATCACAAAACGCAGCCTCCATGAGCCCATGTACCTCTTCCTTTGCATATTGGCTGGAACAGATGTTGTCCTTTCCACGACCACAGTACCTCAGGCCTTGGCTATCTTCTGGTTCCATGCTGGGGAGATCTCCCTGGATCGCTGTATTACTCAGATATTTTTCCTAACTACCACTTTCATCTATGAGTCAGGGATCTTACTAGTGATGGCACTGGACCGCTACATTGCCATTTGCTACCCACTGAGGTACACCACTATTCTGAACCACGCAGTTATTGTGAAAATTGGTGTGGCTATCTTTCTTAGAAGTTATGCTACGGTCATTCCTGTGATATTTCTTCTGAAAAGATTGACTTTCTGCAAAAATAACCTTCTCCCAAACACTTCTTGTAAGCACATTATTTTAGCGCGTATTTCCTGTAATGACATTCGAGTAAACATCTGGTATGGGTTCTTTGGTCTAATGTCAACTTTGGTAGTAGATGTTGTGCTAGTCTTTATTTCTTATGTGGTGATTCTCTGTGCTGTCTTCCGCATGTCTTCCCAAGATGCTCGCCACAAAGCTCTCAACACTTGTGGCTCTCATGTCTGTGTCATCATCCTCTTTTACGGGCCTGGCATCTTCTCTGTTCTTGCTCAGCGGTTTGGACACCGCATCCCGCTACATATCCATATCCTGCTGGCTAATATCTATAATCTGGCTCCACCTATGCTAAATCCCATCATTTATGGGATCAAGACCAAACAGATCCGAGATCAGGTGGTTCATATGCTTTTTACAAAGCAGAAATAAATGTGATGATGGAAACTGACATTATATTCTTGTCAATAATTCTTTTCATGCACGAGGTGAGCTTTAACATTGGGTCACAGGAAGATACAGGTGAGAAACTGGTCAAGTGACCCCATCTATTTGTTGTCTCTAGAGCAACTGCATCAGGGCAATTGTCGTTTGTGTTTCTTCCAAAACCTCTAATCAGTCATTAAACATCAGTGTGTTTGGGTGTTTAGTTTTATCATTTGGAGTTGATAATGAGATAAGTTCCCTTCTTTGAGTCATTTATACCTCTAGAACTTTAGACTGGGTCTTGAAATAATATGAACTGGGAACAATATTCTTTCTGCTAAAATACTTTCCTATGGCATGTTAAATGGCCGTATTACTTTATTCCTCTCATGGAGGAATTCTAGTTTACTCTCTATATTCGAATTTTCCTTTTATATAATTAGTGATTAAACCATATTTATATATCAATTTTAGGATGAATTGATATACATAAATGTATGTTTTACCTCTCTGGGAAACACAAAAGACAGAAAATATTGTTTCTTACATTCATGACAATTTTATTAATATTATTTATCATTTGGAAATAAATATTTGACAATAGTTTAGTGTTGGCCAAAACAGAGTACATACATAATATGTTAACTAATTATTAAGCAAAAATTATGGCAAAGTATCAGAAATGATTTTCTAAAGAGTATCTGCATAAATTAGTGACAGCACATCTCTAAAGTGAAATACAATTGAGCAGTGAGAAATGCTAACTCTCTCTGGTGATGGAGTTATGCTCTAGATATATTTGTATGAGAGAGAAGCATATTCCAGATCAGCTAGTTAAACATAACCCATTAGAAAGTATATTTCTACCCATATGTTCATCAATCTATAGTAAAATTATATTAATGATGAATATATGAATAAGATAGGGATACTTTTTAATGAGTTTCATTCTGAATTATCTAACATTTATTCAGTGGACATGATTTACACAAAAACAGTAAGTGAAAAAATAATTTTAAAGTGGCATAACCATACAACAATGATTAATATTTTCTTTAGGAATGGAAAAAAATGAATTACCTCAGGCTTTGTTTATTTGTACATATTTTAATTTTGTCTGCATTTAAATAATATTTATTTATTTAGTCAGTGTGTGCATATAAGAGAGAGAGAGAGAGAGAGAGAGAGAGAGAGAGAGAGAGAGAGAACCCTCCCCAATGGGGAGCGGTCATGGCACAATCCTTTTTTCTTTATTTCTCCATGTCATCAGGAATTTTGTGCAGGCACACATACCCATATCCAGCAGGTTCCTCAGGCCATCAGGGCTGGAATTTGAACTGTGGTCAGCCATGTGGGAACTGGCTTTCTATGTAGAGCACTGAACTGCTCTGTTGTGGGGTCAGCCTATTTGGTCTTCAGTTTAAAAAAGATAATATTGTAAGTATAGAATCTTGAGTTGGCAAGGACTCTTTTTTTTTTTTAAATAACTTTAAAAAGTGTTTTTTATTGTCATCTTTCTCCTATCTTTTGAGAATTCATTGAAAAAATTTTATTGTTGCAGCCTTGACTGTATAAAGTTTTTATCTCTGGATACTTTGAAGATTTTCTTTTTTCTTCTTTTCTCCTCCCTCCTTCTTTTCTTTCTCTTTTCTCCTGGAATGCTTATTGTGTGACACCCATGTATGGTTTCCTTTGCATATATTTTTCTTTTGATTTTCTCATTGTGGAAGATTCTATTTTTCCCTTCAAAGGCCTTTTATAGTATCTCAGCCCTTTAGATTCCACTTCATGCAGCATCATTATTTGAAAAATAATAGAAAGGAGAAGTTAAAATACAGCTTGGGCCAGCCTCTTGTTCTGGTAGGTCTTTCTTTCATATGAATCACAGGAGCACAAGAGATTCCATATTGATTTTAGAACCTCTTGGTTTAGTTCCCCAGGCTCTAGTGTTTTCATAGTACTCAACAAATAGGGAAACAGCTGTGCATTGAAGACTGGCGCATATTTTGAAATTTTTGCTGCGAGTCTTTATGGCCATAAAAAGCTCTCTTGATTTCTCCTTTGTTTGGAAAGGCTCTCTTCCTGGGCAATGAGTGATTTCCTTTTTCTTTATTTTTCTATTAAGAAAAAGTATACTTGCAGGAGAGAGAGAAAGAGAGAGTGAGAGGGAAAGTGAGAAATCATCCCCTTGAGGGGGATGGCCATGCCACAGTCTCTTCTCCTCCATTCTCCTCTCAGAATCTTGGGCATGCACGCACTCGTCCTGGGCATGAGTTTCAAGCCACTGGATCCAGGACTCCAACCATGGTCGGCAACATGGAAATCCAATGATGTAACCATTATGCCATCTACTGGTCCTGAGTGATTTTCTCTTATCAGTGAAAAGTTCCTTGACCACAAGATCATAATGACATATACCCAAATAAGGAACTAAAGATTTTCAAGCAAAAGTCCATATGTGGAGCTCATCAAAGGCCAACCTTTGGTGAGCAGAGTGGTTTAGTCATCAATTCTCAGCTTGGGTAGTAGGGTTTTGAATCAGATCTAAGAATTTATGTTGATCTGTTTATAGATGCTCCTACTTTGTTTAGATCTTACCAAAACATTTATTTATATTTTCATAAAACCAATCTGTACCCTAGATCCTGTAATAAGTATTTTCCCCATGTTTGGTGAGACATTCTTCATTTCTCTGGTTCTTCCTTTTCTTTGGGTCAAAGAAACCCTCAAAAATAAAACAATGAAAAGCCCTGAATTTGTTGGATTATAGTGTATTCTTGTAGGTCAGAGACTGCTTTGCCCGAAACAGTGTCATTAACGTCTAACCTCCTACTCCATTCAGGATTCTATTCTTGTGGAATATTTTTGATGGTTAAGCATTACTATGTCACTTTCTGTACTTCCAGCTATTGGAAAGAGGTTGTCATTGTTTAAGAAATAACAAACTTTAATAATTTCTGCTAAATAAAAACTGGTGATTTAAGTTATAATTTATTTTTGTAAACTATGTGTCATATAAGGGGCTTATAATTAGAATACACAAGAAACTCAAGTAGCTGTCCCTAAAAAAGATGATTAACCCTATTAAAAGGTGGAGGGATGAGTTGAAAAAACCACTCTCTAAGGAAGACATACGAATAGCCAAAAGGCATATGAAAAAATGCTCATCATCCCTTATTGTAAGAGAGATACAGATCAAAACCACAATGAGATACTACCTAACCTCAGTCAAAATGACTAAGATTATAAAAAACAGAAAATGGTAAGTGCTGGCAGGGGTGTGGTGAAAGGGGAACTCTCCTACACTGCTAGTGGGAATGTAAATTGGTCTAGCCACTCTGGAGAACAATTTGGAGATTCCTCAAAGACCTGAAAATAGCACTACCATATGATCCAGCAATCCCACTTCTTGGTATCTACCCAAAGGACAGAAGAATTTTTAATCGGAAAAGTGCTTGCACGTCCGTGTTTAGTGTGGCATTATTCACAATTGCTAAGACATGGAACCAACCCAAATGCCCACGGACAGATGAATGGATTGAAAAACTGTAGCACATATACTTTATGGAATACTACTCAGCCATAAAAAATAAGAAGACCCTGGCTTTTGACAGAAAGTGGATGATAGGAAAGATTTACTGCTGAGTGAAACAAGTCAGGCAGTGAGAGAGAGACAGTGTATGTGTCCACTTAATATATACCGAGTGTCTACACTCTATGGGCGAAACTGAATAACTAAAGGCTATAGAAACTAAGTAAATGGTTGTGATTACCAGATACAGTGTGGGAAGAGGGTGGGTGAAGGAGTAGAGTCTGAGGAAGGACGTTAAGGGGAAAAATAGAGAGGCAAGGCATTTATGGGACAAAGAAATGGATTATTAGTTGTTGAAGATAACTTTCTAGTATGGTGACCTGGACTGATGAGAAATGTACACATGTTGGAATATTCGCTTTGTAAGCTAAGTAACATAATTGAATGTATAAAAGAAATAGAAAGAAAAAGAAAAAAAAAGTAACACAAAAAATATATTACATTTGAAGGAGCACCAGTGAGATTTATTGTCGGCAGAAACAATGGCAATCAGAAGACAATGAAATAGAAGCCGGCGCGGGGCGCGCCCGGCGGAAGCCGGCGCGGGGCGCGGGAGAGCCCATGCCCCCGGAGCGGGATGGGGCTTGGGAAAAATTTTCGG
>NW_006159505.1:523855-524135 GCF_000334495.1 Tupaia belangeri chinensis | reverse complement strand
GGGGGGGCGGAAGCCATTGAGGGCAATCATGAATGTCAGGGACAATGGAGGAGGAAGATGGGACATGGCAGAGGGTGGGGATGGGGAATCTAGGATGGCAAAACAAAAGGCAAGGTATGCAGGACACAAAAATTGGGAAATCATTTGCTGAGAACATATATGTTGATGTGCTTGATTGAGCCAATGCACAGTGTATTTTGGATGGAAAATTCATATGTGTGTTGTGATGAGAAAAAAAAAAATTTATAATAAAAAAAAAAAAAAAAAAAAAGGAGAGAGA
>NW_006159505.1:496088-523597 GCF_000334495.1 Tupaia belangeri chinensis | reverse complement strand
GTCCCGCACCAGACAGCTTTCTTTTTCTCTTTCCTTTCTCTCTCTCTCTCTCTCTCTCTCTCTCTCTCTCTGCCTCTCTCTGTTCAAATTAAATAATAAATAATAATAATAATAACAAATGGAATTATATAAATAAATAATTCTTTAAAAAAAATCAGTAAAAAAAAAAAAAAAAAAAAGAAGACAATGAAATAAAAAAAAAAGAAAAAAAAAAGACAATGAAATAGTATTTAAATTATGCTGACATAAAATAACTACCTAGGTATAATTTTATACCTTGTAAAATATCTTTCTAAATAAATTTGAAAGAAAAACTTTTCCAGACAGAATAGAAAATAACATAATTGGTTACGGCAGACAGGCACTAAGTGCCACACAAAGAGTTCTTTAGACAGAAGGAAAATAATCTATGATAAAAATGTGGAAATTGGGACCAGCAGTTGGCATAATGGCTACATCGCTGGACTCCCATGTATTAGAGCACGGTTCGAGTTCTAGACCCTGTGGCTTAAACTCATGCCAAGTGTGTGTGCGTGTGTGCCCAGGATCCTAAGAGGAGAGTGGAGGAGAAGGGATTATGGTGTTGCCATCCCCCCTGGGAGAGTGATTTCTCGCTTTCTGTCTGTCTGTGTCTTTCTGGCAAGCACATGTGCCTAATAGCAAAAACCTCTAAAAAAAAAAAAAACCAACAAAAACAAAACAAAACAAAAATGTGGAAATGAAGGATGAATAATAAAATAAGCAAATATGTAGGTTCATGTAATAATATTGGATTTTACAAAAATTATAATACTAATGCCTTAATAAAATTTATATCTACGTAGAATTAAAATACATAAGAACAAGAACACCACAGATATGAAGGGTTTACATTTAGTTAAAATATTTTAAGTTTTCAGCATTAGTGAAAACTGGTAAATACAATAATTTGTACCCAACTACAATCATCACATATGTATTTGTAATCTATAAGGTAACTCTGGAAAGTAAAAAGGTATATAACCAAATGTTAATAGAGTCAGAGGAAATAATTATTTGATTAAGAAAATTAAAGATAGTTAAAGAAACATTAAACATAAGGATCAGATGACAATAAATACAAGTGATTGATGGTTAATTTAAACTCAAGTAAATCAATGTGTACATTAACATTACATCTAAATATTCTACATAAATGTTTAAGATTGTAAGAGTGGATCACAAAAATACTATATGCTTCTAAAAAGAGAACTATCTTAAGCATAGAGACACAGAAAAATTTAGGAACAAGATGAGAAAAACACATAGCATGCAAACACTAACCAAAAGAAACTACAAGTTGATATATTAATAAAAAGTAAGTGGACTTTAGGGCAAGAACCTTAACTAGAGGTAAAAAATGTTTTTCCATAATAATTAAGACATATATTCAGTATAAATATGTAAGTATTTTAAATATTATGCAGCAAGTAGCATAGACTCAAAAACATAAAGTAAAAATTAATAGTACTGGGATCAGCAGATAGCATAATGGTTATGTCTCTGGACTCCCACATACTTGAATGTAGTTCAAGTCCTGGACCTGGAGGCTTAAAACTCACACCAGTGCATGTATGTGCATGACCAAAATCCCAAAGAGAATGGAAGAGAAGAGACAGGCATGGCCATCCACATGGAGGATGACTTCTTGCTTTCTGTTTATCTCTCTCTGTCTCTCTGGTGAGTGCATGTGCCCTATAGCAAAACTCTATTAAAAAAATTAGTAATATTAAAAGAAAAACTAATCAAATCTCATGACATAGTGGAATACTTTGGCACATCTCCCAATAAATAAAAATTAAGGACATAAAAGACTAATAACACTAATGAAGACACAGGAAATAATATAATTAGAAGTTTTGAGCTACTTGATATTTATCCAAGACTGCATGGATAACACAAGAATTGGTGTCTTTTCATATGAATGTGAGAAGTTAACAAAAGTGACCATGTGCAGGTCAAGAAGCACATTCTAGCAAAGTTATAATGCTCTGGTGGTGAAGAGGTATGTGTATCTCCAGATCTATTGCAGCGTTCGTCACAATAGTTTAGATATAAAATCAATCCAAGTCTCTATCAGCTGGTGAATGGGTAAATAAAATGTGGCATATATACCCAATGGTATATTATTCAGCCATAAAATAATATATGAAATCCTACTGTTTGTAGCAAAATGGATGAGCCTGGAGGAAATTATGCTGAGTGAAAGAAACCAGGCAATGAAAGACAAATACCACCTGTTCTCCCTCATTAGTGGGATCTATAACCCCTGATTCTCAAGAAAATGGAGAGTAGAAGAATGAATACCAGAAGCTAGGAAAGGTGAGGTATGGGAGAAGTTGGTTAACAGATACAAAATTGCAAGTAGATGAATAGAATGAATTCTAGAGTAGCATGCACACTAGAAGGAATACCTTTTTGACAATTTAATGTCTATTTCAAAATAGCTGGAAGGGATGATTTTGAAGTAAGTAATAAAAAAATGTGGGCAATGGTGGATGTTTCTTGCCTGACTTGATTATTAATTACACACTGTATTCATGTATTGAAAAATCACCCCATAAATATATACAGCTATTATATACCAATTAACATTATAATAAAAATTTAAAAGGGAGATAAATTTATCAGTCAGAGGAGTTTTGAAATAATTTCAGACAATTGAAAATTAAATGTAGATTACTTGTAACCAGAAGAGAAGGGGGTGGAGAACGATTTACATAGTTGACCACAATTAACATATGTAGAACAAATAGAGCTTAAAAAAACATTCAAGGGTCCAGGAGATGGCATAATGGTATGTCACCAGATTTCCATGCAATTAACTGTGGTTTGAGTCCTGGACCCAGCAGCTTAAACTCTCTCTGGGTGTGTGTGCATGTGTGCCCAAGATCCTGAGAGGAGAATGGAGGAGGAGAAGGGGTTGTGTCTTGGCCATCCCCCCTGGGACGTGATTTCTCTCTTTCTGTCTCTCTGGCAAGCACACATGCCCTATGTAGCAAAAATCCCTCTTAAAAAAAAAGACATTCAAGGATTCTTACATAAATATTTAAAAACATTATGGTTACAATTTCCAAAGTTTAAATGAATTTAACATTTGATATATATTTAATTTCAAGATGTCTAAATTGAGAAGAAATTCTTTTGTCATAATCATTATTTATAAATACTTTATATTAATTTTCAAATATTTGTGCTGACAAATGGAATCAATATTTGCTAATTCCCATTAAATTGGAGGTAGGAATATTTGTGCAGTAGTGTGAACAGCTTAGTATTTGAAAAGAGCACACGTGCCACCTTATCCTTGGATGTGTTGTAGAGTATGGTGGTGTGAGTAGGGTTAGGGCTGTAATGCTGTGACCCAAATGTGGCCAGAGAGGGTGTGGTTTTAAGCACAGCTCTAAGTCTGCAGTCCGTAGAGTAATAGACATCCCTGAGGGCTTTAGGCAAAGGCATAAAGTCTCAGTTTCCTGGTCTTCATCACTTTGAGATTCTATCATGGACTAATCTTATTTAAGCTGAACATCCCTGAACTCCACTTGAAGTAGGTGAGTGAATTTTTATTCCTGTAGGATACAATTTCAGGGAAATTCCTGGGACCAGAGTCACACATGCAGAGTCCTAATAGAAGGTAAAGTGCTCTAATAGCGGAAATGATGGGGAGGCTCTGAGATTAAGGACATCCTTTAACTTTTAGTGACAATAAGTCCTGAGTTCTCACAGTTTCTGTGTTGGATCCAGATCCTGATTACTGTAATTCAGACATTAAGTGGGACTCATTCAAGCCAGCTGATGTTATAGTGATTAGGGCGGCTGGATCCCCAATGTCCAACTGCATGGTTCAAGTCCTGGACAGACAGTTTGGAGCATAGCTGGGTGCACATGCATGTGTGCCCAAAATCCTGAGAGGAGAATGTAAGAGGAGGGATTGGACATGGCCATCACCTTCTGGGAGGGTGTATTCTCAGTGCCTCCCCCCATCTCTGTCTCTTAGGCAATACCTTACAGCAAAACAAACAAACGAAAGAGAGAGAGAGAGAGAGGAATTCATCTAATATATGTAATACTCATCTAATATTTGTCATTGAGTTGTTTTGTTAAGAAATGCTTTGAAAACTTCAATGTTTTTCATGTGCTAGATTTTAGAGTTTCAAACACAAAAGGATGACACTCAAGCCATCATTAGTTCAGAATCAAAGGGGATTTTTGGCGTGATCAGACATGCTCCTATTCAAGACACAGGTGCTCTGATGTTAGACTCCTTGAGTCAGAAGGGAAAAGAAGTAACTTATGGGGAGATGGGTCATGCAACCAATGAGACATGCTTTGAATTAGAGTAATTCTTTCAGCTATATAAAACAGGAAGATTGAAATTATTTTTCTAGGATACTGAAGTCATCTGGATCAAAGCTGTGAAAACCTGCGTGTTATTGCTATTTGCTACCCACTGAGATTTTAAGAGTGACCCTGGATTAGGCAATCAATCATTCTAGTACACACACAAATTCACCTATGGACCAACCCTTACTCCCTAAACTCTTTAGGACCAATCTTGGGCCTCCGGTGGAAAGATTTTATTTGCCACCCTTCTACCTGTTGGCGTATTACATTACTTTCAGGGAGTAACTTCAGATGTGTACTCATTCTCAAAAACTTCACAGAATATATTATATCTTCCCTGTGTTATGCTATGTTTTAAATTTTTTTTGAAGAGGTTTTTCTATAGGGTGCATGTGCTCACCAGAAAGACAGAGAGGGACAGAGAGACAGAAAGCGAGAAATCACCCCCCAGTGGGGGTATGGCCATGCCACAATCCCTTTTCCTCCATTCTCCTCTTGGAATCTTGGGCATGCACGCACACACACATGCACCCGGCATGAGTTTAATCCAATGTAGTCGAACCATGGTCGATAACATAGGAGTCCAGCTACATAGCCATTTCACCATCTACTGGTCCCACGCTATACGCTTTATTTTGCACAAGGACAATATTAACTTTATCATTTTATTTTTTTACTTGTTTAAATGTTTATCTTGTTTCTGTGATTAATATCTCATTGAGAAAACAAACAATGAAATATTGATCTTTATATTGGGTTGTCTGAAAAGTCGTGCACATTTTTGCACGGAAAAAACACATCATGACTTTACTGACTCTATAATAAAGCTATTGTCATCTTCTAAAGTGAATGTTGTCAGGCACTAGTGATAGCAAAGAAAATATTTGAGTATAATCTGTATTTTTTGTCTCTGCATGTAGATGGTGGAATCCCAGGTGGTCTTTTCAAACATGGCTGCCTTAAATCATACTGATATTAGCCACACAGTCTTCTACTTGCTGGGAATCCCTGGCCTAGAGGACCAGCATGTATGGATTTCCATTCCTTTCTTTATTTCTTACGTCATTGCTCTGCTTGGGAACAGCCTCCTTGTCTTCATCATCCTCACAAAACGCAGCCTCCATGAGCCCATGTACCTCTTTCTCTGCATGTTGGCTGGAGCAGACATTGTCCTCTCTACGACCACAGTACCTCAGGCCTTGGCTATCTTCTGGTTCCATGCTGGGGAGATCTCCCTTGATCTCTGTATTACTCAGGTATTCTTTCTCTCTTCTACTGTTGTTTATGAATCAGGTATCTTACTGGTGATGGCATTTGACCGCTACATTGCTATTTGCTACCCACTGAGGTATATATCTATTCTTACACATGCACTTATTGGGAAAATTGGTGTGGCTATCTTCCTGAGAAGTTATTGTACAATTTTTCCTGTGATATTTCTTCTGAAAAGATTGACTTTCTGCAAAAGTAACATCCTCCCAAACACTGTTTGTAAGCACATTGTCTTGGCCCGTGTTTCTTGTGATGACATCCGAGTAAACATCTGGTATGGTATTTTTGTCCTTATGTCAACCATGGTAATAGATGTTGTGCTAATATTTTTTTCTTATGTACTCATTCTCCGTGCAGTGTTTCGCATGTCTTCCCAAAATGCTCGCCACAAAGCTCTCAACACTTGTGGCTCCCATGTCTGTGTCATCATCCTCTTCTATGCCCCTGGCTTCTTCTCAGTCCTCACTCAGAGGTTTGGACAGCACATTGCACCCCATATCCATGTCCTCCTGGCCAGTGTCTACATTCTGGCTGCACCTGTGCTGAATCCAATCATTTATGGTGTTAAGACCAAACAGATCCGGGACCAGGTGATTCATGTGTTCTGTACAAAGCACAAATGAATGTGATAATAAAAACTGACATTATACTTTTCTCTGTAACAACTTTTTCCTTGTATGAAGAGAAGTTTAGCATTGTCATTGGGAAGATACAACTGAGCAACTAGTCAAGTGACCACATCTAGTGGTATCTTTAGAGCAACTATATCAGGTTAATTTTATTCATATTAAAAAAAAAACGCGAATCATTGGATGTCAGTGTGTTTTGGTGCTTAGTTTTGTGGATCTGAGACTACATTAATATATATCTTTAAGTCACTTATCTCTCTATAAACTTGACTAAATGTTGAAATAATATGGACTGATGGGACCAGCAGTTAGCATAATGATTATGTTGCTGGACTCCCACGTAGTCGACCGTGGTTCGAGTCCCCGACCTGGTGGCTTAAACTCATGCCGGGCACGTGTGCATGCGTGCCCAAGATCCCGAGAGGAGAATGGAGGAGAAGGGATTGCAGCATGGCCATCCCCTCTGGGGAGTGATTTCTCGCTTTCTGTCTCTCTGTCTCTCTCTGTCTGTCTGGTGAGCACACGTGCCCTATAGCAAAAACCTCTCCAAAAAAAGAAAAAAAAATACTATGGACTGAAAACTAGTTATTTCTGTATAGTAGATGAAGTGTTTTTTCCTGATGCGTTTAAGTCTTGAATGGCTGTTTTATTCTTCTTGTGGCCTTTGCTTCTGCCATTTCACCCAATGTACTCTGTATATTTAAAGGTTTGTCTTTAACAGGAATGATTACAAAAATCATCTGTGTCTCATAATTTTAGCATAAATTGAAGTATAAATGTATATATTATATTTCTCTTAGAAGGCAAAATGTAGCAAAAGCTTATTATTTATGTTCATGACATTTTTATTAATACCATTAATCTTTTATAAATATCCAACAATAGTCTAGTGCTTGCTAAAAAATAGCACACATAATAATGGATTTAGCAATTATTAAATGAAATGCTGAAATATTAGAAATGATTTCTAAATAGTAACACTTCTAAAATGAGCAAATGTAACATCTATAATGTGGAATACACTAGGTCAGTGAGAGATGATAATACGTGTTTAGATATCTGGTGAAGGAACTATGCTCTAAATGTCTATGTAAAAGAGAGAAGTACATTCTAGATTATAAAGATAAATGACTCATTAAAATATACTTTTATACCCATACTTGCATCATATATGGTAAAATTATATAATGGTGTATAAATATGAATCATAAGATATGGGTAATTTTAGAAATAACTTTATTCTGAATCACCTAACATTTATTCAGTGGACATGATTTACACAAAAAAGAATAAGTGGTAAAAAAATTTTAAAAAGAGTTATAGTCAAACATCATTGACTAAAATTCTTTTAGTGTAGGTTTGCAAAAAATTTTTGTGTGCTTGTCAGAGAGCAGAGAGAGACAGAGAGACGGAAAGTGAGCTATCACTCCTCGGGGGGATGGCCATACCACAATCCCATCTCCTCCATCCTCCTTTAGGGATTTTGGGTATGTAAACACATTTTCCCGGTGTGAGTTTTAAGCTGCCAGGTCCAGGACTCGAACTGTGGTTGACTATGTGGGAGTCCAGAGACGTACCCATTACAACCATCTGTTGGTCCTTCTTGTTTTTAAAAAGAGATTTTCATGTGTGTAGAATTTTTAGTTGTAAAACATTTTTTAAAAAACTTAAAAATAATTTTCTTCCCATTGTGATCTTTGCTGTCTTTTATTTTGAAAATTCTCTGACAGTCTTATTTTTGTTCCTTCAAATGAATTGTGCCTTTATTTCTGGCTACTTTAAGACTTTCTTTAGTCTCTTTTGGTATTTCAGAGTGTTCATTATGTTTTATCCATGTGTACTTGGTTTTGCATGTATTCTTTGTGGGATTTTCTAAGATTCTTAACTGTCAGTGTATACATTTAATCACTTTTGGAAAAATTTCAGCCATTATCTTGAACGTTGTTTTTGTCTCATATTCTCTCTTTTTGGAATATATTTATATACCATATTTTGAAAATGTTAATTTTGTTTCTTATACTAATTTGTTACTTTGG
The DNA here is from genome assembly GCF_000334495.1 of Tupaia belangeri chinensis. NCBI lineage: Eukaryota > Metazoa > Chordata > Mammalia > Scandentia > Tupaiidae > Tupaia > Tupaia belangeri. Next base: position 515,298 of record NW_006159505.1, on the reverse strand, counting down.
CCATTATTTTCCATCTTTCTTGCTTTAGCTTCTGTTAAAATTATCAATTTATCTTCTAGTTCACAATTGTGTTCTCTCTTTAAAGTCTGCTGTGTAACTCATCTATTGAATGCTTATGATAATCTATAATCATGCTTTTTGCTTCTATAATATCCATGGTATTCAGTTCTAAATTTCCTCTAGATCCTACTTCTGTATATGAATTATTCATACTTTCAAATAACTTCCTCACATTTTGTTTCTTTAAAGAACACTATTCTCTGGGGGCCAGCAGGTGGGTGGCAGTTAATGTGCAGGACTCCTACATGGCCAACTGTGGTTTCAGTCCTGGTCCCAATGGACCATGCATGTGAGTGCATGCATGCCTAAAATCCTAATAGGATAATGAAGAAAAAATGATTGGGGCATTGCTATATCCCCTGGGGAATGATTTCTCACTTTCCCTTTCACTGTCTCTCTCTCTCTCTGGTGAGTGCATGCACACTATGGCAAAAACCTTACCAAAAAAAAAAATTACTTTCATTTCTATGCCATTGAATTGTTCAGTTTCTGCCATAGAGTGCTGACATTTGGTATTTGTTAAGTGAGGACATACAGTATTTGTCTGTCACAGCCTGGCTTAATTTCACTTAGCATTACATATTCTAGGTTTCTCCACTTTGTATGAATTGATAGAATATGGTTCTTTTATAACAGAGTAGTAGTCCATTCTGTATATGTGACATATTTTCTTCATCCAGTTGATGATTTACTACATGTTTCAGCTACTGTGAATGTTTTATAACTGAAACTTTTTACCAACTTCTTACTTTCCCCAATTCTGACTTTTTTTTTGAAGAGGTTTTTGCTATAGGGCGCGTGCGCTCGCCAGACAGACAGAGAGAGACAGAGAGACAGAAAGCAAGAAATCACCCACCAGGGGAATGGCCATTCCACAATCCCTTCTTCTCCATTTTCCTCTTGGGATCTTGGGCATGCATGCACATGTGCCCAGCGTGAGTTTTAAGCCACCAGATCCGGGACACAAACCGTGGTCAACTACATGGGAGTCCAGTGACATAGCCATTACACTAACTGCTGGTCCCCCCAATTATGACTTTCTGATACCCTTTGTTTTACTCTGTTTCAAGAGTTTGACTATTTTAGATTACAATATAAATGAGCATATATCATATTTAATTCTTTGTCCAACTTATTTCACTTAACACAATCCCCTCAGATTCAGTATTTTCTCACATATTCTAGAATTTTCCTTTTTTAAAAGTCTATTTTCCTTTCCTCCAAGAATGTGAGAAACAGAGGAAGATAGAGGAAAACAATTGGGGGAGAGAGACAAAGAGACAGAGATAGAGACAGAGAGCCAGAAACACCCAAAAGAATCCTTTGCATTGGAATCCATTCCAGCTTCAGACAACTCTGGATAATGAGTAAGTGTATACCCAATATTCAGAGAAGCCCTCAGACATTAACACAGAACCTTTCCACATGGGTCAAACTTGCAATGCATTGTGTCACCACTGTACCACTGTTTGACTGAAATAATGTCATTTTTAGTGACTGAATAATATTCCATTGTATATATCTACCATAATTTACCCAGTAATTCATTGATGAACATATACATTGTCTCCATGTCTTGGTTATTATGAATAATTCTTCAACAAGCATGGGAGTTTAGATATTTCTTTGATTTTGTTTCCTTTGAGTACATACAAAGAAGGGAGATTACTGAATATATCCAACTTATACTCAGTGAAATGCTGAAAACTTTCCCCTAAAATCCAGAAGAAGGAAGTGATGCCCATTCTTACAACTTCTATTCATCATGGTGCTGGAAGTTCTATCCAGAGTGATTAGACAAGAGAAAAAAAAAATGAAGGGCATCCAAATGGAAATGAAATAAGTTAAATTGCCTTTGTTGGAAGATGACGTGATTTCACATATAAAAAAAATTCAATACACCTTACAAAACATGTTAAAAACTAATAAACAAATAAACGTTTCAGTATTCTGAATCAAAATACTGAAATTCATAGCATTTTTATACACTAAGAATGAAATATCCAAAAAAAAAAAGAAATCAGGAAAACTTTCCCATTCACCAAAGCATCAAAAAGTAGGCAAATTACTTAGGAATATATTTAACCAGGGAGGTCAAAGACCTGCTCACTAGATACTTTACAACCTTGATGAAAGAAATTGAAGATGCAAATTTTCATCATTTGGATTAGAAGAATTAATAGTGCTAAAATGCCCATACTACTCAAAGTGGCTTGGAAACTCAATAAAATCACAAACAAAATTCCAATATTATTTTTCATAGCAAGAGATGAAACAATGTTAAAATTCCTATGGAAGCACAAGAAAACTCCACCAAATAATTAGGACAATTTTTTTTTTCATTTTCTTGTTGTTGTTGTTGTTTTTTTAGAGAGGTTTTTGCCATAGGACATGTGCACTCGCCAGACAGAGAGAGATAGAGAGACAGAAAGCGGGAAATCCCCCCCCAGGGGGAATGGCCACACTGCAATCCCTTCTCCTCCATTCTCCTCTTGGGATCTTGGGCACGCACGCACATGCACCTGGCGTGAGTTTCAAGCCAACGGGTCTGGGACGTGGTGTGAACCACGGTCGACTACGTGGGAGTCCAACGACATAGCCATTACACTAACTGCTGGTCCCAGGACAATTTTGAGAAAAAGAAGGAAGCTAGAGGCATCACAGTATATGACTTAAAAATATACTACTACCAAGCTATTATAATCCAAACAGCATGGTATTAGGATAAAAACAGATACTTCTAGTGGAACAGAAGAGAGAGCTGAGAAATAACCCCATGCATTTACAGTCAACTGATTTTCACCAAAAATGTCAAGAAAACACAATAAGGAAGGAATAGACCCTTCAATAAATGAGCCTGGGGGAAAAATGAATATCCTTTTGCACAAGAATAAATTCAGATCTTTAGATAAAAATCAACTCAAAATGGATTAAAGATTTAAAAGATCTGAATCTGTAAAACTAGTCTTAGAACCTTAGGGAAAAAGCTTTATGACATTGGTCAGAAAAATAATTTTTTGAATACAAACCCAAAGCAAAAACAACAAAAGCAGAAATAGACAAAGATGATTATGTCAAAGTACAAAGTTTTTACACACTCTGGGAAATAACCAGAAGAGTAAAAAGACAGCTGATGAAATGAAAGAACATATTTGCGAATCAATTATGGGGGTTAATATTCAAAATATATAGGAACTTAATATCTCAATATTGAGAGAAACCACTTAATAAATAGACCTAAACACACATTTGTCATATGAAGACATACAAATAGCTAACAGGTATAGAAAAAAATGCTCGATATCATTAATCATCAAGTATTGTAAATTACAATTATATTGATTTTTCACTACAAAACGTGACAAGTATGTAAAATGATCAATTTGTTATTTAGCCTTAAAGTAATTTTCCTTCCATTGTCATTTTTGTTCTGTCTTTCATTTTGAAAATTCTCCTGACAGTCTTAACAAATTAATGTATTTCAAATATATCAATACCTTGCATTGTGCCATGTAAAATATAGAATCAATATTCATTAAAAATTAAAAACCACAATGAGTTATCACCTCACACCTTTTAGATTTACTGTTATCAAAAAGAAAAGGAAAGATGCTTTGGAAAGAATGTAGAGAAAAAGGAACCCTTTTGGGAATATTAATTAGTACAACCACTATGGAAAATGATATGAGAGCTTTTAAAATAAACAAAACCTAGAGCTTCCATATGATCCAACAATCCCAATCCTGGGTATATGACTAAAGGAAATGAAATGAGTTATGTAGAAGAGATCTCGTCTTGAACTCCCATGTTCATTGTGGCTTTATTCACAATAACTGAGTTATGGAATAAACCTAAATGTCCATTAAGGGATGAGTGGATATAGAAAATGTAATATATATACACAATGGAATACTAACTTGCCACGAAAATAAGAAAAGCCTGTCATTCATGACGATATGGATGAATCCGGAGGACATTAAGTTAAGGGAAAGAAGCCAGGCACAAAAAGATAACACTGCATGATCTCACTTAAGTGAAATCTAAAAATGATGGACACATGAAAGTAGAGAGTAAAATGATTGCTACCAGGAGCTAAGAATGTGGTAGATTTGAGGAGATTGTCAAAGAATACAAAATTTCAGTTAGGTAAAAGAAATAGATTCAAGAGTTCTTTTGTTCACCATGGTGACTGACTATGGTTAATAACAATGCATTATTTATAGTTTAACCAACTGGACTAGGGAGAAATGTTCACATAGTGAAATATTCACTTTGTAAGCTAAAAAAGGTAATTGAATGTATAAAAAAATGAAAAAAAAATTGTTAAGGGACGAGATTTAGTGTTCTTATCTCAAATAATATTGAGTATGTGATATAATGCATGTGTGCTGAGATCTATTAAATCTTTACACAAAGAATACATATTTCAAAGCATCATCTTTTCCATGATACATGTATATATTTTTTCTCAATTAAAAAAATAAGTAAATAAAATTTCGAACAAACAAAAGCATGTGAAAAACTTATTGCATATTCAACTGACCTGGACTCAGTCAAACATACATATGAATCTTTCTTACAGTGTGCCACAGGGCGGAAATATAACAAATATTTGGTAATACTTACATTCATGAAAATTTTATTTATACTCTCTATTACTAGGAAGAAATTATTGAGCAAGAATTCAGTAGCTGACAAAATACAATGTACCTGTATAATAGTAAATTCTGTGTTTATTAAACTTAACTATGTAATGTTATTGATGCCAAATGAATACATGTACATAACATTACATAAAAAATGTAAGACAAAAAATACTTAGAGTACATAATATGTGAAAATGTGTTGAAATTATAAAATATTTTGTAATTATGAACTATTTTGTTTAATCATTGTGCTTTTTAGTTGTTAGAATAATGTTTCTATTTCTTATTTGTGTATCAATACATATTTTTGAAATGTTGACCTTAAATAGTGAAATACCAATTTAAGTAGAAGCAAAAAATTAAAATGTCACAGTTTGATTTGAAATGTTTCTGAGGAACACAAAGGAAACAATGAAAAAGACTTGTAATTTGCCTACATAATATTTAAAGCTCATGTATAATTGATGCTAATGGTCAAATGGAATGGAATGGGGAAATGTTTTATAGTCACTATCTTCTTGTACAACCAAAAAATTTGAAATATACTCCACATTAAGAAAAAAATAAATGGATGGATAGATTATGGCTCTTCCACAAATTGTCATATTTTATAGCCAGTGAAAATTTGATTAAAACTTAATACTTATTTTTTTAATCTATGTTAAAAATCATTTTATGTATTTCAGAAATGTATAAAAGGGCAAATACAAAAGAAGGTACATTTTACTTGTAAAAGTAATAAATGTAACTCATTCATGTATTTCATCATTTCCAGATGATTTAAAGTGATAATATCATAGTTTACAGTTTGCAAGGAAATGTATCTTAATTACTTTATTTACATGCCTGTTCTTTCAGATGATATAAAAGACACCAGAAAAGCAACATATGTAGAATGCTGAATGTAGAATTCTCAATTGAGAATGACCACTAAATAAATAATAAAAATGAAATGTGAGGATTGCTTTTAAAAGAGTGGCTCAATTATGCATGGCACATTCTTGTTCTGAATACAAGGAAGAGGCATTAAAAATGCCTACAGAGGTCTATATTTTTGGCATAATAAGTCCACATTACTTTACTAAGTGAGAAAAGTTTATTCTCGAAAGCTAAGCAGAATATAATTCAATTTCAAAATATATACTTACCTAAAGGTATGTAGCAAGCTATAAAATATTAGCAGGACTATGTTAGCCATGTGGGTGGTTTTCGTACCAATTTTGTTTATACTATATTAACTAAGATGGATGAGTGAGGAGTTAGTAATCAGAGAGTGCTTGATTATATCAAATGCTGTTGATGTGTCATGGAAGATGTAAATTGAATATTGACCACTGAATTCAGCAGTATGGAGGTACCTGTAACATGTAGTGTCAATAGCATAGAACAAAAGTCAGACTGGAGTGAGATCAATACAAATAAAGAGAGCGACAGTGACTCTTAAATGTATACACAATACTTTCTGATGTCTTTTTTTTTTGGAGAGGTTTTTGCTATAGAGCGCGTGCGCTCGCCAGACAGACAGAGACAGACAGAGAGACAGAAAGCAAGAAATCACCCCCCATGGGGGATGTCCACACCACAATCCCTTCTCCATACTCCTCTCGGGATCTTGGTCACGCACGCACACTCGCCCAGCGTGAGTTTTAAGCCACTGGGTCTGGGATGCGAACCGCAGTTGACTACGCAGGAGTCCAGCGACACAGCTATTACACTAACTGCTGGTCCCTTTTTTTTTTTTTTGGAGAACTTTCTCGTGTCTTATTGAGAGAGGAGAGAGACTATCTGAGAATATGAGTACCAAAGGTTTTCCCCTTCCTTCATCCTTTCTTTCCTTCTGATAGAAGAAATAAAAAAAAAAATCAAGTAAAAATGAGCCTAGAAAAGAAAAATAGAGAAGACAGAGGGAAGAATGCATTGAACGATGCTCAGGATAGATAAGAGGAAATGAAAACCACTTCACTATAAGGCAGAAAGTAAGCCAGGAGAGCATACTCCTGCAATTGCCTATCACTCATTTTTTTCCAAATATGATAGGTCTTCAGAAAGTCATGGAAAGTGTGTTTCATGAAAAACTATGCATGGATTTCAATTTTTTGGCATCAAAATAAATGTGTACTTTAATTCCATTATCACAGAAACATTTTGAAGTTTCCTCATACCTATCTAGGGTTATGGAGTAGGAATAAATTAAAAGGGTGACATGGTTTATTTCTTAGCGTCTCAATGACAAAATTCTTTGAGACACAAAGAAATCAATCTGCTATTGATTAGACTCTGAAAAGCGTACCCCAAAGCTTTCCTAGTGGGCTTGTTCTGTATCATAACCTCATTGAAATATTTATCGAGTCTCTGCTGTCCCACACATACTAGGGTTGCTAAAATTAGCCTTGTGTATGACTAGACATATAGGTAGGTTTTCATTCTCAGAGTCATATTACTTTTGGAAATAAGATGTGAATCACCTGGTCCCGGATCTGTTTGGTCTTAACTCCATAAATGATGGGATTTAGCATAGGTGGAACCAGGATGCAGATATTGGCCAACAGGACATGGATATGGGGGGCAATGTGGTGCCCAAACCGCTCAGTGAGGACAGAGAAGATTCCAGGCCCATAGAAGAGGATGATGACACAGACATGGGAACCACAAGTATTGAGGGCTTTGTGGCGAGCATCTTGTGAAGGGATGTGGAAGACTGCACGGAGAATAAGCATGTAAGAAATAAAAATCAGAATAACATCTAAAGTCACTGTTGACATCAAGACAAAAAAACCATACCAGATATTTACTCGGATGTCATCACAGGAAAATTTGGCTAAACCAATGTGCTCACAACCAGTGTGTGGAAGATTGTTATTTCTGCAAAATGTAAGTCTTTTCAGAAGAAATATTATGGGGAAAATTGTACCATAACTTCTTAGGAAGATAGCTGAGCCAATTTTGCCAATCAGGGAATTTGTAAGAATAGTGGTGTACCTCAGTGGGTAGCAAATGGCGATGTAGCGGTCAAACGCCATCACCAGCAGGATCCCAGACTCAGAGATGAAAGTGGAATGGATGAAGAAGAGCTGAGTGATGCAGCGATCCAGGGAGATCTCCCCAGCATGGAACCAGAAGATGGCCAGGGCCTGAGGAACTGTGGATGTAGAAAGGACAACGTCTGCCCCAGCCAGCATGCAGAGGAAGAGGTACATGGGCTCGTGGAGGCTGCGCTTTGTGAGGATGATGAAGATGAGCAGGCTGTTCCCAACCAGGGCAATGGCATAAGAAATGAAGAAGGGGATGGAAATCCACATGTGCTGGTCTTCTAGGCCGGGGATGCCCAGCAAGTGGAAGATGGTGTGGCTATCACTAGTGAGGTTTAAGGTAGGCATGCCTGAAGCAGATGTCCTGGAACCTAACTTCTTTTACAAAAAAGTCAAAATCTTATATTTTCTTCAAGTTTTTTTTTTTTTTTTTCAGATGTCACTGGAGGTTTATGACACTTGTCTGATTCTTTTTCATAGTTGTGCCAGGAACTATAGAGGATGACAAGATGAATAAAACATTGTCTGTTTCTTTAAAAGATAACAATCTTAACAGTTAAGAAAGCTATTTATGCAGCTAACTAAAATAATAGGTGGGGGCACCTCAAAACATTAATGGAAAATGCAAGTTTTTTAAAAAACTGTGCATGCATTTAAAATTACACACAATAAACTTATACTCTAATTTCATGTTTTTCCTGAACTCTTTGAAGTCCCTCTATACACTAAGTGAACAATTTAATGGTACAACAAGCTGCTATGGAACATAATAGAAACAGTAATTCTGCCTATTTGTCCAGAGCATGTCATTGGATCGAAGTGAGCTAGATTGAAAATCTGGTGAAGGCATTTAGAAGTTTAAGGAAAGATGGTGTCATACTTAATATGCATTTAATATAGTTTGTACTCCTATATGGTCATGCGATCTCATATATGAGGCAATGGGAGAAAGAAACGAAAGTATTGTGGCTCTGATTACAAATGAACGAGTAGAACACTGTCCTTAGAGGTGTTGGCCAGCCTTCATGGAATTTTTAAAATTTGGAGAGCATTAGGTGTATTTATCTGCAAAGGAATGGGAGAAATAATGTGAAAGAAGATGTAGTATTTTCCTTACCAGAAAGTAATGATGTTTGACATAGTATTTTTACAATGAAACAGAATTAACAAAACAGCTTTTTAAATGGCCTATCTTATGTCAGGCACTGATGAAAAATTATACTTACAGTACTTGGTTAATTATTTGAAACAATCCAGGGAATTTCATATTATCATTCATGAATTTTGAGAATAAGGAGTTGAGGATCCTAGAACTTGGTAACAGTAGTAAGGTATAGAGTTTGTATTTGAGGTTTCTCTAACTGTAGAATACCTCGTTTTCTGAGATGTGAATCGAGCGAAGGGGCACGAGACCACACTGGACTGAGGAAAATCGACACTGACAGTGCCCTGTGGTTGAGGAATAAGACACTAGGGGAGAACCCCTGAGCACGTTGCCATGACCTGTTTCCTATATGTGGACCATATTTAATACCACAGGAATTTAAAAATAATTTATAATAGAAATTCTGCCTATATTTGATATTTAGATACTTCAATATATTTTACGTCCTTTTGGTCATCAGTAATGACATTCCAATAAAGCTTGAAAAGAACCATGCACTTAGGGAAGCTGTAGGCTGAGAAATTGAGAAAAGGGTTTTATTAATTCATTTATTTCCCTAGAGAACTACAAAGAGTGCTCAGGTGTTAACACAGAAAAAAGGGCAAAAGACCCAACCTAAGTTACTGATGGAGAGAAGTAAGTCAGATGGACTCAGATTTAGATAATGTAGCCGAAATATTGGTGATTAAGTAGCCAGAGGGGTCATTAAACCCCTGGAGATATGAGTAATATTATATATAAAATAAATATTTTTCATTCTGAAGTCCAAATTTTAGGTTAGTGGTCAAATGGAGACAATTTTGTTTCTCAAAGGACATTTCATGATACCTGGATTCACTTGAGTTGTCCTAATGGGGGATTGGTTGCTACTCGCATGTTGTGGGCAGAAAGGCCAGACATGATGCTAAATATCAGGCAGTGTCAACGTCATGCAACTCTCACATCCGAGATCACCTGGCTCCAGATGTCAATACTGCCAAGCCTGAGAAATTCTGCTTTAGGTCCTGCTCTCTCTGGCATCCTCTTAAACTTGGTATTACACTGGATTTTCTCATTCCCCTGCTAAGAAGATGAGCTCAGTGCAGAAACCCAGGCAGTAAAAGATATAGAGGTAGTGAGAGATTCAGGGATCTAAGAAATGAGGAGACAGGTAGACATCTGCAGCCTCTGTGTTCCTTCAGCCAGTGCCTGACTCAGAGCTTCCTGCACAGTGAGTACCCATAATCATTAGTTCCTTCTCCTAACGGTTGGATTCTGCTTTTTCTCAACTTCTGTATTTAAGGAGGAAATTAGTCTTCTGAGTAATGACTGACCCCGTTAACAATAAATCATATCCCAGGAGAGCCGGGAGAGGCTTGTGCTGGACCACACATTTTTGGACAGGGAATGGTTACACAAGAATGTAGATGAGTCCTGTAGTGGGCAACAGTTACCAGAAGGTCATTCTGTGGCCACACAAACTCTATGAGAGTATGTGCTCCTCTGAGGACCACCAGCCTCCTGAAGGAGGGGGAAGAAATGAAAACAAGTATGAAATGCCCAAAGACTAACAGTATGCACCAGATTTCTCAAAATAAAGAGCAGGAAAAGCAGATGTAGATAAAGCAAAATAATTTTTAAATGATTAAAAAAGGAGATGGAAGATGCCCAGCTTTCAGATGTCAATACACATTAACTGCTTTATGGATAATAAAGAGGAACTTTCTTTTGGGGAGCAGATAGAAGAAGCCAGAGATCTTGGATATTGGGGGTTGGTCTATGGGAAAAGCGGCCTGAACTCCCATGGCTGCTTGTTTATCTTGGGGTCAAAAGCCTAGTGCAAGTGTCCTCATGAAGGATGATAAGATCCACGTCCCTTAAGCATCTCAGAGGAGTCCCCTCCATCTCTGCTTTGTGCTGCTAGGAGAACAAGTCCTTTTCAGAGACACTTAGCATCTTCTACACAGTCACCATGTCAGGGATGTGCAGGGAGACACCTCTTCCTCATGGGCACTCCTTTCCTCTGCCTTTACAAGGAATTTAGTCATCCACATTCTTATTTCATTCATGGAGATTTTGTTGAATTCTGAAGTTAATTCTGTCCATTTCTAGAATCCAGAATGCACAAATATTGGATGAGAGTTAAGAAATAGGATATTTACAGTAGTCAGGAGCTGGGCCCTGAGAAGATTTCCTTCAAGGGACTCAGGGATCCTTGGCACATTAGAGTTGAAATGGCTTCCAGGCCCTTTTTACTCCCTTCGCAGACACAACTTTCCATTCTGCTAGGATTGCCTGTATTTATGACTCTGGTTTTCTTCACTGTGCCTACTTAACTCTAGACAAAGGTCTTAATAGTCTCTAACACCTACCTACCTTAGGAACCCTCTAGTCTGGAAGGCATACTCTGCCCTCCACTCCTGAAGTGCACATTATATCGATAAATAACGTACTAACCTGCTTTAAATGCAGTTTTCATTGTCTAGAATGGGATGAGTCACAGGAGGACTCTGAATGTTGGAGGGAGAAGATATTTTTATGTATTTGCCTGGAATCCCCGGGGAGAGCTACCACCCTAAGGAATTCAGATTTACAGTTGCATTTTCAACACCACTGCCTTCACTGTGTACCCATGAATGAAGTCATTATGGCTCTTAAAGCCTGACCACACCACCTTCTCTGAAACTGCACCCTTGGTTTAGTTGTGCATGCCTTGTTCTCAATAGGTAAAATGTTTGAAAAATCTTAAAGTGACACAAAAGTTTCATTTCCTTTTTTTTTTTTTTTTTTTTTGATGAAGGAAAGAAAAGATTCGTTACCTTTGAAGGAATGCCAGTAGGATTTGTTGCTGGCAGAAAGAATGACAATCAGAGGACAATGAAATAACATTTAAAATATATTGACATAGGGACCAGCAGTTAGCATAATGGTTATGTCACTGGACTCCCATGTAGTCGACCATGGTTCGAGTCCTGCACCTGGTGGTTTAAACTCATGCCGGGTGCATGTGTGTGTATGCCCAAGATCCCGAGAGAATGGAGAAGAAGGAAATGCGGCGTGGCCATCCCCCCAGGGGGCTGATTTCTCGCTTTCTTTCTCTGTCTTTCTAGCGAGCGTATGGGTCCTATAGCAAAAACCTTTCAAAAAACATATATATATATATACATATATACTGACATAAAATAAGGTCATTGGTATAATTCTATACCTAGGAAAATATCCTTTAAATAAAAATATGAAATAAAAATTTTTCTAGACGAACAAAAAAATGAAATAAAGTTCCTCAAATAGGTCTGGCAGGTAGTGTGGTGGTCAAGGCGCTGGACTTCCCACATGATTGACCACAGTTCAAGTCCTGGATCTGATGGCTTGGTCTTTTGCTTTTCCTCTCTCTCTGTTTCTCTCTGGTAAAATTAAAATGATAATAAATAAAATTAAAAAATAAAATAATTCTTAAGAAAAGATTTCCTCAAGTAAAAGGACATGACCCATGATAAAAATGTGGAAATGCAGGAAGGAATGAATAATAGTAAAAAAAAAATAAGTTAATAGGTACTTGTAAATGAATATGAGTGTACAAAATTATAATGATACCTGAGGAATTTTATGTATATGTAGTATTAACATAAATAAAAATAGTAACACCAAAAGCATGAAGGACTTACCTCTAGTTAAAGTGTCGTAAGTTTTAGTATTAGTAGAAAATTGGTACATGTAATAATTTGATAATTTGTATACAACTGCAATAATCACACATATACTTGTAACCTATAAGATAATCACTAAAAGTACAAGGGTACATAATTAATATGTCACTAAATTAAAACAATAAAAAAGTTGATTAATAAAAAATGGAGGGAAAGTTAAAGAAACATGAAATATGAGGATCAAAAGAAAATAAATACACGTTGGTTAATATTAATCTAACTAGATCAATGTGCATGTTATAGTTACATGTAAATATTCTAAATAAATGTTTAAGATTGTGAGATAAGAAACAAAAACGACTCTAGACTTCTAACAAGAAAAATGTCTTAAGCATAGAGATACAGAAAAGTTATAAAGAGATGAAAAGCACATACCATGCAAAAATTAGCCAAAATAAGGCCACATGTTGATGCATCAATTTTTAAAAAGCGGATTTTAGGGTAGGAATCTTATTTAGAGATAGTGGAATATTTCATAATACTTAAGGCATATGTTTACTAGACTGATATAATTATTGTAAACTGTATGAACCAAGTAATGTAGCTTCAAAAAGTATAAAGTAGAAATTAACAGTACTAGAAGGAAGAATAGTTAAATCCCAGTAGTGCTATTTTGAATGTACAGAACATATCATAATGAAAAATGTTAGAGACTGTGAACATGTTTACATCCTTGATTTATTGCATACTCTACATATCTTTAACCATATTACACCTCAGAAAGATGTACACTTGGTATATATAGATCAGATATTATAGTAAATGTTTTTACCAATATTTTTACCATTTTAAAATTTGAGTTATATGGCTATAACTGACACGTGTAACTTGATAAAGTCATGCCCTTTTGAAATGCTTATTGAATTGATTATGTGCCTGGGGCCCCTACTCTTAATTTTCCCCTTAAAATGCATGCATGGAGTTTGGGGGGGTACTAAGTCTTTCAGCATTAGCTGTTTGCTCTCCTTGCTTTGCATATGACAGTAAAGCTGTATACCTTCATCGTAGTTTGTGTTAGAGTTTGTTTTGTAGAGGCTTGGGTGAGTGAGCTTGGTTTGAGTTCAGTATCACTCTTCAGATTTTAGCCTGTTTAGAATTCACAAGTATTTAGAAAATTTGTCACATAACTCAGTCAAGCCTGGTAAAATATTATGTGGAAAGATTCTATAAAGTTCTATAAAGCCAGTTTAATTAGAAACTGATATTCAGGTTATTAGGATTTTTGTCCTGTCTTCAGCTGTCGATAGGTTCATGTACCTACTATTTGAACAGAATCCTAAACTGTTTCCTGGCTTTAAGTTTCAAGCAAAGTTCCTTAGCATTTCTTTGATTTATTAAAGTTAAAACAGTTTTTCTTGAAAAAATAAAAACTGATATTCAGTTATTAATAGAGTGTGTGAGCTCACTAGAGAGGCAGAGGAGGAGAATGGAGGAGAAGGGATTATGGGATGGCCATCTTACCAGGACCAATTTCTCATTTTCTGTTTCTCCGTCTCTCCCTGTCTCTCCAGCAAGCACATAAGCCCTATAGAAAAAAAAAAAAAACTCTCTTAAAAACAAAAAGTACAGATTTTCTTTTTCTTTCAAATGATTGGGGAGTATTAATGAAGTTATCACAAACAATTATTCATGTATTCTATTTTATTTTTTTAAACAGAGTCTTCATGCAGTGATCTACCTCTAGACTCAGTGGGCCCGGGTTCCAAGAGGGCATAGGGAGATCCCAGGATGTGAATCCAGGAGCCTTTCAATGTAGGTTCAGTTGTGTTACTTCTGCGTCAGCACCTGACCACTGATTTCTTTCTTTGTTTCTTTTCTTTTTTTGTTTGTAATAGGGCACAAAAACTCACTAAAGAGAGTCAGAGAGAGGGAAAGCACCCCACAGTAGAGATGGCCATACCACAACCCCTTCTCCTGCATTCTCCTCTCAGGATTTTGGGCATACACACCCATACACCCAGTGTGATTTTCAAGCTGCTGGGTTGGAGGCTGAAACAGTGGAGTCATCCATGTGGAATCCGGCTACCTTAACCTCCACACTACTTGCTGGTCCTGATTTTGTTGTTGTTGTTTGGCAATGTTTTTGTGTTATTTTCATAATTGGACATTGTGATCAAGATAAAAACAAAGAAAGAAAAGAATATGAATAAAAAGTGGAATATAAATTTATCAGCCTCAATGGTAGTGTATTTCCCATCGAACATCAATTGTGTTGAAGTTCTAGTCAGCCAAAGGAAATAGTATTTTCCATAGCAATTACAACTCACATGTTGCTGCAAATAGCCCTATATGTAATAAATATTCCCAAGTTAAGGACTCTAAAATGCAAATTTTAGCATAGCACCTGGATAAACTGAATTTTAATTTTATCTTAATTATGGGGATGTATTTTCTAAGGATACCTGTTAAAATAAATCACACATATTGATTTTATTTAAAAAATTCATTTATTTTAATTTTATTTTAATTTATTTTATACATTCACTCAGTATACACCACTTAGCTTGTAAAATAACTTTACCCAACATGAATACACATCACACTAGTCCAGTTCAGGCTAATAGGCACGTTATCATCAACAGATAATAATCCATTTCTGTGTCCCATAAACGTTTTGCCTCTCTATTTTTCTCCTAATTTCTTTCCTCATACTCTCCCTCTCTTCTCTCCCCCTCTTTCCACACAGTCTTCAGAACCCTCACCATTTTCCATGCTTCTATATCCTATAGTCTAAGATTGGGTATAATACTTTCTTTTTTTTTATTTTTAGAGGTTTTTGCTATAGGGCACGTGTGCTTGCTGGAAAGACAGAGAGAGACAGAGAGCTAGAAAGTGAGAAATCATGCCCCACGGGGGATGGCCATGCCACAATCCCTTCTCCATTCTCCTCTTGGGATCATGCATGCACACGTGCCTGGTGTGAGTTTAAGCCACTGGTCCGGGACTCAAACTGCGATTGACTACATGGGAGTTCAGCGACAGAGCCATTATGCTAACTGCTATCTCGAGTATAATACTTTTTGAGACAGGCAAAGGAATTTCTCAGGAGACCATATAAACTTAAGAATGAGAAAGCATATAAGCTGAGGAGTGAGAACCTCTGAGTATAAAAAGACACAAATATACGTGCATATAATTCGAGGACGGAGATCAAATAACCAGACAGGTGTCAGAGGACCAGGTGTCAAGAGAAAAAGGTAGTAGGAAACAGGCTTAATGACTTGGCCCATATGGGACTGTGAGTGAACTGATGGAGTCTGAACCCAAGGGCAACAGGGCCCTGAAATAAAAGTGCCCTCCCAAGAAGTCTTAAGACAATTACTTCTATGGTTTAATTTTCAACTGTAGAAGCTGCTTTCCATCACTGATTCCATTGTCTTCAGAGGACTTGATCTGAGGCTGATGACTGATTTTTTTCATATATCAGGTGAGATTCTGGGAAGAGGGTGAACTTAGAACTAGACATCAGAATTCCTTGCAAGCCTATGGTAATGAAAGTCATTTGGAATGTGAGGAGCATCAGGATGTTTGGAGTCTTATGAACAGATTGTGAAGGAGACCAATGGCTAAAATTGGACTGACAGGACAGAATAGGTGGTAGCTTCTCAGTGGGCCTTTAAACTAATTTGAATTGGAAATCCAAGTCTTCAAAAGAAGGCTGTGCTTTGGCCACTGAACTTAAATCTGATTTCATATCTGTTTTTCCTTCTTTTCCATTTTCCTCTTTGACTCCTTTACTATCCTTTAGTTTACAGTTTCCTTTCTGTATCTTGTATCCCTCTGACCTATTCTAGATTCATGATGCTTTAGGCCTTTTTTACAGCTATCAGCCTTCACCATTCATTACTCAAGGACTTCTCTCATCCCTTCACAACCTATACTTTCTCCTGAACCTTCTTTATTTTAGCCCATATTTCTTTCTCTATTTTTGGTTTATTTTTATTTAAAGCCTTAAATAGTCTTTTTTTACCCTTCCAAAATTTTGATGTATGTTGGTGTAAAACACTGGATTGGGATAATTTGACCGAGAAATTTGTCCATAGATAAGTTTCATGTCTACACACAGAACTTAAAGTTACTTTTCAATGTCTCATCCTCTTATTTTTAAGTTAAAAAAGTTTTTTATCTCCATAGGATGTGTACACTTGCACACATGTGCATGAGAGAGAGAAAAAGAGAGAGAAAGGAGAGAGGAAACAGAAAGAAAGCATCTCCCCCAAAGGGGCATTGGTCACACTGCAATCCTTTTTCCTCCATTTGCCTCCCTGTCATATTTTAGGCAGGTATGCAGACCACCATGGCTGGGGTCCCAACTGCAGTTGGTCATGTAGGATCAGCTCCCTCAGCTGCTGAGCAATAGGGCTAGCCCACTGCCTCATTCTTAAATATGAATAAATTGTGAGGTTGGGGTAGAGTCCCGTAATCTAGCATTACCAGACACAAATAGGGGTTTTATTTTGTTTAATGTAGCTTTTTATTTAACCCTCTGCTTTTCAGTATAGTAACCCTGTCCTCAGCTATACTTAGTCTCCAGGATTTTCTAGGTTTCCTCTGCTTTTCAGCATAGTAACCCTGTCCTCAGCTATGCTTAGTCTCCAGGATTTTCTAGGTTCAACTCCACTAGAGAATAAACCTCCAATATTATGAGTTAGAATACATCCAGTATTCCAAGAGTTCTAACAGTTCTTTACACAAATTTTTAACCAATAACACTTTTTTTTTAAAAGAAAAGCAAACCCAAACCCCAGCTCGTCCTTATGCCTGTCTAGATAAGCAAAACTTCTAATTCTTGAGGTCATCTGGGTAGTATAGTGAAAACTACCTTGACTCTTGTCTTCATCTAGAAGCTATTAGTTTTATCCCATCTACTTAGTCAATAGTTATCTATTTGTCTTCAAAGTGTCATGGTCATCTCTTCTCTGCTATCTGCTACTCTCTTGGTTTATGATGTTTTGTTCTTTTACTGACATGTTAGTGGAGTGTTACAAGGAAATGGTGGCAAATTAAAATGAAATGGTAGACATTTAATTTTATATATTTAACCAGAAAACTTAAAGGAAATATTTATATATAATCTGAATTTTTGGATTTATTAGGTGAAGATAAAGTCCGATTTAGCTTGCCTCAGGAATGGCTGTGGTCAACCACACCAGTGTCAACCACATTGTCTTCTATCTGCTGGGCATTCCAGGACGAGAAGACTTACACATATGGATTTCCATCCCTTTTTTCATCTCCTACGTCTTTGCTCTTCTTGGAAATGGTCTGCTCATCTTCATTATCCTGACAAAGAGCAGCCTCCACGAACCCATGTATCTTTTCCTCTGTATGCTGGCTGGAGTTGACATTGTCTTTGCCAGCACCACAGAACCCAAAGCGTTGGCTATTTTCTGGTGCAACAATAGGGAAATTTCTCTTAATGGTTGTATTGCCCAACTCTACTTCCAGCATTCCTCCTTCATTTCTGAGTCAGGCATCTTGCTGATGATGGCATTTGACCGCTATGTTGCTATATGTTACCCACTGAGATACACCATGATACTCACCCACTCTCTGATTGGAAAAATTGGTGTGGCTGTGTTCTTAAGAGCACATTGTACAATTTTCCCCATGATATTTCTTCTAAAAAGACTACGTTTTTGCAGAAATAACATCCTCCCACACACATTTTGTGAACACATTGGCTTGGCCAAGTATGCCTGTGATGACATCCGAGTAAACATCTGGTATGGTTTTTTTGTCTTAATGTCCACAGTGATCCTAGATATTGTTCTCATTCTCATTTCCTATGTTCTGATTCTCTGTGCTGTCTTCCACATCCCTTCCCAAGATGCTCGCCACAAAGCTCTCAACACATGTGGCTCCCATGTCTGTGTCATCATCCTCTTCTATGGGCCTGGGGTCTTCTCAGTCCTCACTCAGCGCTTTGGACGCCACATCCCACTGCATATCCATATCTTGCTGGCCAATGTCAGCATGCTGGCTCCACCTATGCTGAATCCTGTCATTTACGGGGTCAAGACAAAACAGATACGAGACCAAGTGGTTTATGTGTTATTTTCAAAGCAGAAATGACTTTGAGGATGACAGAGAATAATCTATCAGAATGTCCTATACTATTATGTACAGTAAAAATCATTGCAATCCCTTGGATACATTTTAGTCCTCTATTTTATTCTGTTTTAATCAGAATAACAGATGGCATATTTTAAGTTTTAAGGCAGATGGTAAACTTTCCCATAGGTCTGTAAGGTTTATCTTGTCATGGGACAAAAACTGCATAGAATATAATAAAGCTTCATCTTTTTGAGAATGAAGTAAAGAGAACTTGAACAACTGAATAGCAAAGTTCCAGGGGCAATAACATGCGACCTAAAATGCTGTGGTTATGATCTTTGCCTTTTCTTGAGGCTAATGTAGTGTTCTACTTGCCACAATAGAAAACAGGCTGTAAATAAAATATTATAAACTCAAATTAGTAGGCTTCTCACTAGGCATCTTTAAAGCATTTTAAGAAGAATACTAATATTACTCAGCTCTTTTTTTTTCTTTGCTGAAAGCAAGTTCCTCATGCTGACATTTCTAGTATTAAGAAGTACAAATACTACTAATCATCTTCACTCT
>NW_006159505.1:493324-496057 GCF_000334495.1 Tupaia belangeri chinensis | reverse complement strand
TTCATCTGCACTCTCTCCATTACCAAGGAGTTCCTCTTCCTCCATCTTCTGAAGGACAAGCAAAAGCTTGAGGTGTGTGTTCCAGAAGATAAACTTCCCATGAAGACCCCCTACGTTCACCCAGACTGTATGCACCTTTCGCCATACATGTCCTATTTCAGATAATGCCTTGGTAAAGCATTTCTTGTCTTGAGTAAGTAGGACAGCTTGACCTATTCCAGGTCTACAGACACAGCTCATCTCTCGTAGGCAAGCTGGATAAAGGTTCTGGTTTCTCCTTTTGGAGCCCAGCCTTTTTCCAAATGGCATATTTATTATAATAATATCCACAGAGCCATTTCTCAATGGTAGATTGCAGATATCCTAGTGAACAGTGTCTATGGGCAAGCCCCAGGAGGGTTTGCCTTTTTACAATTGACTCTTCGTCAATAAAGATGAGCTAGTGAACAGTGTCTATGGGCAAGCCCCAGGAGGGTTTGCCTTTTTAAAACTGACTCTTAGTCAATAAAGATGAAATGCTATTTGGTGCTTAATTCACAGCCAATGGATTATCATCACCACCAATATGGTAACAGACCATTGTGTAGCACCCTCTATTGGTATTGACCCATTCCACACATTGGATCAACGATTATATCAGTAGGTTGAGGAGTAGCGTCTGAACATCCCATAGGCAAGAATTGATGCGAAGGTTGTGGGTCCAAAATGAGTGATATTTCTTCGGTGGAGACTCCCTTCAGTCAAAGCAATATCCACAATGACTTCATTATCATGGATATTTAAGAGAACCTCTACATCAAATTGGTCATACTAATCTTCCACTTAAAGTCATCTTGAACAGCACCCCCAAAATCTCTTGCAACCTCATATGAGGTAAAACAGTGTTTCTCTCATGCCCCATTGCATGTGACTCTAAATTTTAACACTTGAGGCTCTGTTTCTTCTTTTGTGTTGTCATCAGCCTCATCTTTGCAAGATGCCAAGTCATCACCTACTAATGTTGACACCTATTTTTTGATGGCTGGGTTTTCATAGTAGTCCAAAATATGTGAATCTAAAGCATTGTTAGTAAATTCTTTTTTAACATCCCTCTCATCTAGTTTGTCTCCTTGCCCATGTTCAGTTTTTCCTTTCCTTGAATTCCAATTTATCTTGTGCTTTTTTTTTTTTCTTGAAACTGGTATTAATTTTCCATACTTTTAGAGGGTCTGACCATAGGAGTTTTCTAGCCAAGTCTTCGAAATCCTTTAAAACTTTTTCCTTTATTTTTTTGAATTGGTAATCTTTAAACTCCTGAACAACCACAAATAAGTTATCAACTGATCTCAGACAATGAACCTGAGCCAGACTTTCCACTGAAACTCAAAATATATCTTGCCCTAGTCTTTGCTGATTTTATGTGATGACCCCGATTTTCCTCTCACTTCATCTGCAGCTGTCTGCTCAAAGCCAGTAGGTACAGTGGCCCCGATAGCAACTTGAAGATGCTCGCATTCACTGTTGAGGCCACTTTCTGTCACTTGTACAGACTTCTGATTCTCATGAAGGTTCACATCCAGAAGTTGGTTAGTTGCTTCCATATCTGACATGTTGGCAGTACTTCTAAGATTCCCAACACAGTCCTGGTCACTGGTCACGGATCACCAGAGCAGACCCTTCTGGCTCTAGCACTCTGTGAGTGCAGCATGCTTGGGTAATTCCACACTTAGGTATCTACTCAGAGGACAGGAAAACCTTCAGTTGGAAAAACACTTGCACATCTATGTTTATTGCAGCATTATTTACAACTGTTAGGACATGAAGTCAACCCAAATACCCAAAAACATAGGAGTATATTAAAAAAATGTGACTCATGTATTCCATGGAATACTATTCAGCCACAAAAACCAATGCAAATATTTAGTCTCTTTTTATAAGAAATATTTATAGAGTACTAACCATATGTGTGGCATTGTACTAGATTGGAGACAAATGCAGCTATATTAGAGATATTACACGGTAATAAAATTGTACTATATTTAGTTTTCTTGTTTATAAGTAGATTTCAGCTGCTCTTGCCACAAAAACAACAAGAAAGTAACTGTGGGAGGATGTATATATTACTTTGCTTCACCACAGTAACTGTTTTACTACCTATATGTGTCTTATAACATCATGTTGTATACCTTAAATACACATAATACGATTTCTTTTTTATGAAAAAACAACAGAGTTTCCTAATGTGAAAAAAATTATGAAGAAGCTGTATGGTTTACAAAATATATTTATTATCATGGAAAATTCCTATGTTATAAAATCAGACAAAAAGAACATGATTATGTATTGTATGATCTGAACAAAATAAAAATCCATAAATAGGAGAGAGAAAAGTGTGGATTATCAGTGAAAATATTTCATCCAATTATACAATCAAAATATTTGTTCTATAGACTTAACAATATAAATACATTTTTCATGATCCTGATTTTGTTCGACATTTTATTCTGGTACTGTCAACATTGTACGGGAACCAGCAGTTAGCGTAATGACTATGTTGCTGGACTCCCACGTAGTTGACCGCGGTTTGCGTCCCGGACCTAGTGGCTTAGAACTCACGCGAGGTGTGTGTGTGTGCGTGCCCAAGATCCCGAGAGGAGAATGGAGGAGAAGGGATTATGGCGTGACCATCCCCCCTGGGGGGTGATTTCTCGCTTTCTGTCTCTATGTCTCTCTCTGTCTGTCTGGTGAGCGCAC
>NW_006159505.1:467635-492050 GCF_000334495.1 Tupaia belangeri chinensis | reverse complement strand
AACTTTCCTGTAGGTCTTGTGAGGTTCATCTTGTCATGGGACAAAAACTGCACAGAAAATAATAAAGCTTCATCTTTTTGAGGTTGAAGTAAAGAAACCTTGAGCAACATAACAGCAAAGCTCCGAAGGCAATAGATGTGACCTAAGATGCTGTGGTTATACTCTTGGCCTTTTCTTGAGGCCAGTGTAGTGTTTTACTTGCCACAATAGAAAACAGACGGTAAATAAAATATTTCTAAGCTCAAATTCCAAAGCATGTTAGTAGGCTTTTCACTAGGCATCTTAAAGCATTTTAAGAACAATACTAATATTGCTCAGCTCTTTGCTAAAAGCAAGTTCTTTATGCTTACATTTCCAGTATTAACAAGTACAGATACTAATCTTTACTCTTTCCATTACCAAGGAGTTCCTCTTCCTCCATCTTCTGAAGGACAAGCAAAAGCTTGAGGTGTGTGTTCCAGAAGATAAACTTCCCATGAAGACCCCCTACGTTCACCCAGACTGTATGCACCTTTCGCCATACATGTCCTATTTCAGATAATGCCTTGGTAAAGCATTTCTTGTCTCGAGTAAGTAGGACAGCTTGGCCTGTTCCAGGTCTACAGACACAGCTCATCTCTCGTAGGCAAGCTGGATAAAGGTTCTGGTTTCTCCTTTTGGAGCCCAGCCTTTTTCCAAATGGCATATTTATTATAATAATATCCACAGAGCCATTTCTCAATGGTAGATTGCAGATATCCTAGTGAACAGTGTCTATGGGCAAGCCCCAGGAGGGTTTGCCTTTTTAAAACTGACTCTTAGTCAATAAAGATGAAATGCTATTTGGTGCTTAATTCACAGCCAATGGATTATCATCACCACCAATATGGTAACAGACCATTGTGTAGCACCCTCTATTGGTATTGACCCATTCCACACATTGGATCAACGATTATATCAGTAGGTTGAGGAATAGAGTCTGAGCATCCCATAGGCAAGAATTGACATGAAGGTTGTGGGTCCAAAATGAGTGATATTTCTTCGGTGGAGACTCCCTTCAGTCAAAGCAATATCCACAATGACTTCATTATCATGGATATTTAAGAGAACCTCTACATCAAATTGGTCATACTAATCTTCCACTTAAAGTCATCTTGAACAGCACCCCCAAAATCTCTTGCAACCTCATATGAGGTAAAACAGTGTTTCTCTCATGCCCCATTGCATGTGACTCTAAATTTTAACACTTGAGGCTCTGTTTCTTCTTTTGTGTTTTCATCAGCCTCATCTTTGCAAGATGCCAAGTCATCACCTACTAATGTTGACACCTATTTTTTGATGGCTGGGTTTTCATAGTAGTCCAAAATATGTGAATCTAAAGCATTGTTAGTAAATTCTTTTTTAACATCCCTCTCATCTAGTTTGTCTCCTTGCCCATGTTCAGTTTTTCCTTTCCTTGAATTCCAATTTA
Source organism: Tupaia belangeri chinensis (assembly GCF_000334495.1). NCBI lineage: Eukaryota > Metazoa > Chordata > Mammalia > Scandentia > Tupaiidae > Tupaia > Tupaia belangeri. The sequence goes on along the minus strand of NW_006159505.1, from coordinate 490,600 downwards.
TCTTGTGCTTTTTTTTTTCTTGAAACTGGTATTAATTTTCCATACTTTTAGAGGGTCTGACCATAGGAGTTTACCAGCCAAGTCTTCGAAATCCTTTAAAACTTTTTCCTTTATTTTTTTGAATTGGTAATCTTTAAACTCCTGAACAACCACAAATAAGTTATCAACTGATCTCAGACAATGAACCTGAGCCAGACTTTCCACTGAAACTCAAAATATATCTTGCCCTAGTCTTTGCTGATTTTATGTGATGACCCCGATTTTCCTCTCACTTCATCTGCAGCTGTCTGCTCAAAGCCAGTAGGTACAGTGGCCCCGATAGCAACTTGAAGATGCTCGCATTCACTGTTGAGGCCACTTTCTGTCACTTGTACAGACTTCTGATTCTCATGAAGGTTCACATCCAGAAGTTGGTTAGTTGCTTCCATATCTGACATGTTGGCAGTACTTCTAAGATTCCCAACACAGTCCTGGTCACTGGTCACGGATCACCAGAGCAGACCCTTCTGGCTCTAGCACTCTGTGAGTGCAGCATGCTTGGGTAATTCCACACTTAGGTATCTACTCAGAGGACAGGAAAACCTTCAGTTGGAAAAACACTTGCACATCTATGTTTATTGCAGCATTATTTACAACTGTTAGGACATGAAGTCAACCCAAATACCCAAAAACATAGGAGTATATTAAAAAAATGTGACTCATGTATTCCATGGAATACTATTCAGCCACAAAAACCAATGCAAATATTTAGTCTCTTTTTATAAGAAATATTTATAGAGTACTAACCATATGTGTGGCATTGTACTAGATTGGAGACAAATGCAGCTATATTAGAGATATTACACGGTAATAAAATTGTACTATATTTAGTTTTCTTGTTTATAAGTAGATTTCAGCTGCTCTTGCCACAAAAACAACAAGAAAGTAACTGTGGGAGGATGTATATATTACTTTGCTTCACCACAGTAACTGTTTTACTACCTATATGTGTCTTATAACATCATGTTGTATACCTTAAATACACATAATACGATTTCTTTTTTATGAAAAAACAACAGAGTTTCCTAATGTGAAAAAAATTATGAAGAAGCTGTATGGTTTACAAAATTTATTTATTATCATGGAAAATTCCTATGTTATAAAATCAGACAAAAAGAACATGATTATGTATTGTATGATCTGAACAAAATAAAAATCCATAAATAGGAGAGAGAAAAGTGTGGATTATCAGTGAAAATATTTCATCCAATTATACAATCAAAATATTTGTTCTATAGACTTAACAATATAAATACATTTTTCATGATCCTGATTTTGTTCGACATTTTATTCTGGTACTGTCAACATTGTACGGGAACCAGCAGTTAGCGTAATGACTATGTTGCTGGACTCCCACGTAGTTGACCGCGGTTTGCGTCCCGGACCTAGTGGCTTAGAACTCACGCGAGGTGTGTGTGTGTGCGTGCCCAAGATCCCGAGAGGAGAATGGAGGAGAAGGGATTATGGCGTGACCATCCCCCCTGGGGGGTGATTTCTCGCTTTCTGTCTCTATGTCTCTCTCTGTCTGTCTGGTGAGCGCACACGCCCTATAGCGAAAACCTCTCAAAAAAAATTGTACTTAATTTACATTGATTGAATTTGTGATGATTGACTAAATAAATACTTAAGAGATTCTAACTCCTACAGTGCTTCTGTGCCTTCTGGAAGTCAAAGTTGAAGAGGATGATATAGAGAATGTTTGAGGCCTTGCTGCAGGTCTCTAACCCTTTGCCCTGCTCTTTCCCCTCTAAAACTTCTTTCCCACCAAATTTCTTCTGAGTTCACAGAGCCTTTCAAGCATGCTTTCCATGCTGGGCTCCCAGCACCCTTGTAGAGAAAGAGTTGAAGGCTTTACAGTTTTGTCTCTGGCAGTAGAAGAGATCCCAGAGGAGAAGAAAGTCACATGGATAAGCTTGTGGTCCCTGAAGATACTCAAGAGAAAGGATAATTTGTCTTGCAGTTCCTACTCTACTGGTCACTGTGCACAGCCTGCTGGTTGTGAGGACACCCTGAGATCAAGTCAGGGGCATGTCTCCATTTGGCAGCTCTTGATGGCTGTGATCAGCAGTTGGAGTGAGAAGATATGTAGGTTAGTACTGATCAGCATAGCCTGATGCTCCTGTGGGCCCCTTTTGCCCATGGACGTGAACTGGGAGATTTTATTGAATATGTGAAGGGGACCTTGAGTTTATTGATGAGAGACATGGGAAACAATGACGAATTGCCTTAATTACTTGGTGTCCCATACAGGTTGTATTTGGAATCCTCAATCCCTTAAGAGCAGAGTCAGAAAAGCAGACCAAAATGTTTCTGCAGATGCTTTGTGGCATAGTGGAAATAACAGTGGAATGAGAAGCAAGAGAACTTGGTTTTAAACTTCCTTAACTAATTTCCTCTGTGACTTTCAGGAAAATTTTTCTGGGCTCTTATAAATATTAAGTTACGTGTGCTGTGTATTTATGCTGGGAAAATTCATTTTACAAGCTGTTGTGATGTACAGTGATTGAATGTATAAGACAAACTAATTAATAAAAAAATAGTAAGTTACATGACAAGATTATTGTAAAGCAGTGGTTAGGAAATTTTTTAAAAAAGGTCAGAGTAAATATTTTAGGTTTTATAAGTGGTCTACTCAACTATTCCACAATTGCAGCCATATACAATATGAAAACCTTTAAATGGGATGGTCATGTTCCAATGAAACTTTATATACAGAAGCAGATGGCAGGCAAAATTGGCCCACAGGCTTTAGTTTGATAATCTTTGGAATGAAGTCCTAACCAGCTGACTCAACATTGAACAGTTCAAGGGTGGAACTGGTGAAGTACGGGTGTTGCCCTATGAACCAAATTTCTGTGAGAAGACTGTGAGAGTCTTCTCTTCTGGCATGTCAAAGAGGCTGTGAGGCTGGAGGAATGGGTATGAGAACAATATCTACTTGAATCTCCACCTCCTGGAGGAAGCTGATTTAATGAGAATCAGAGTGCTGAATAGAGAAAGACAAGTGTACAACTTAGATGAGTCATAAGTTATCTGGTGACAGTGAGTCTGACTAGATAATTAATGACTATGTGGGAATTTGTGAGGGTACTTACATGTGGGAAAATTTGAAAGTATGTATGTGTGAAGTGTCATAGCTATCTGTGTGAACTATATAAATCTTCAACAAATTTTGTGACGTGTGGTTTAGCTGTGGTATCATATGCTGGTGCCGGTAGACACTGTTATTTAGCAGGCTGAGACCACATGGGGGGTTTGATTTTCCACTCATCTTAAAAAGGTAGGTAGCTGGGTAAGGTGCATAAGGCTGTAGTTCCAGCTACTCAGTTGGTTGAGGCAGAAAGATAAGGACATTTTAAAACCCTGCTTCAAACAGCAGCAACGACAACTATAATAAAACAAAATATAAATTGTGATGTGTGAGTGAATATGTGTGCTGGTATGAATGAATATGTATAAAAATATGCATCTGAATGGAAGCTGTGTGTGTGTGAGTGTGTCTGTGTAGAATTTTAGCTGGTGGAGCTATAATTGAACTCAAGTAGATCTGACCCAAAAGCCCATATCATGTTTCCTATATTACATTGACTTTCATATGACATAAATAGAATTGGAAGAGAGTGGGGTGGCTGTTCGATAAAGGTGGGTTATGTCATCTATGTAGCAAAAGGGAGGTTAAAAATATGAATGGATGTTTAGACCCTAGATAGCCTTGACTTCAAATATTGGGTTAGCTACTAACAAGTTGTTTTACTTTGGAAAAAAAAAAAAAAAACACTGACAAAGACAAGATACTAAGATTGGCAAGAGAAAAACATCAAGTTACCTACAAAAGACATCCCATCAGGCTAACAGCAGATCTCTCATCGGAAACAATGCGGGCGCAGAAAGAATGGGAAAATATATTCAAAGTGTTAAGAGAAAAACAATTTCAGCCAAGAATACTGTACCTGGCAAGATTATCTTTCATGTGGGAAAAAAAGACAAGAACATTCTCAGATAAACAAAACCTGAAAGAATTTATCAGCACCAGACCAAATCTCTAAGAAGTTCTCAAGGGTGTGCTATATCAGGAAAATTAAATACAGACACATGGAAAGAAGAGTTCAAAAACTAAGAAAGTGGCCAGCTTAACCATAGGGACAAGTCTGGAGTTGAATATCATATCCCAGAATTTAATAGGAAAAATGGAACCAGAACAGAAAATAAAGTACATGAGACTGATAGGTTCATGCACCTACCATTTGAACAGAATCCTAACCTGTTTCCTGGCTTTAAGAAAAGTTCCTTAGCATTTCTATGATTTAAGTTAAAACTGGTTTTCTTAATAGTACCATATGAACTTACCATTGAAAGTAGTTAGATTATTTAAGAAATTGTGTGATCAATACAATGTGGGTGGGAAAAGAATGGAAGGCAATTGTAGACCCAGAGACAGTAAATCAAGTTAAAAAAAAAGAGAAAAGTTTCAGAAAAAAGAAAAATCCATTCGATGACCACAGTAAGATATATAGCCCCAGCTAGGTACTACTTTATAGGATGCCTAAAGTTAGACTTGTGTTCATGGAAATGTATATATCAGCTGTGTTTGCTATGAAAATATTTAGATTAATTAAGATCTTTAGTAATTCAATAAAAAATGGGGGGGGGAAACAGTATAGAAAGTAAACATAGATACCAGAGATAATGTGGGAAGAGAGTGGGAGATGGCTGAGGGTAAGGATAGGGAATCAAGGATGGGGGAAAAAAAAGCAAAACATACAGGAAACAAGAAATGGAAAATTATTTGTTGACAATAACATGTATGTTGATGTGCTTGATTGAGACAATATACAGTGTACTCTGGATGGAAAATCTCATTTTGTATGCTGTAATGATGTACAGGGAATGAATGTAAACAAATTTAAATAAGACATTTAAAAAAAAAAGAAAAATTACTTACCTGACTGTCAGTTTCTTCATGTATAAAGTAGTGATGATTTTAATTTCATGGGTTTCGTGTTAGGATTAGAAGTAATAAATATATCCAACACTCAGTAGGTATTTAACAGTTGTATTACAAAGTTAAGAAGTATCCATAACATAAATTGGAGACTATGAATAAAAAATATTTTAGAGAAGGAAGCTTTAGAGACAAGTTGGGGTTATAAATAAAAGGTCAATTGGTGATGATTAAGAGAGATAAGAGGGCAGATAAAGAGAGAACACATACGCCCTTTTGTGAAACTGAGGTGAAGGGGAGTTGAGACATCTGAACATCTGAACACATTTACACAGGAAAGAGAAAGAACCAGTAGAGGAAGAGGTTGAAATTACTAGAAAGTGATGGATTACTGGGGAGAAGTACCTAAAGAGAGGACTGGGGTGAGTACATGGATGTAGGGTTTAACCTGGAACAGGAGGAAGAAGGAGAAACAATTTGAATAAAAATTTGTAGGAGACAACGTGAAGGTGAGATTGAGGCAATTAACAAGAGATAACTGTTTTTCTCTTTGAACTAGGAGTTAGGAATCACATTAGCTGATAAATGGGAGCAAGGTTGAGCAGGGCAGTCACAAAGTGATCAGAGTGTGGGGCAGGGAGCCCGTTCCAGCTGTGCCATTTGCTGGCCAGACGACCTCGGGCAGGGTTGGGTCTACTTAAACTTTTAGATTCTATTGGCTCCCCCTATCAGTAAGAGAGGGGTAATGGCTACAGTCCCATCAGACTGTGGTGACTGAGCTAGTGCACATAAAGCCCTCAGCACTGCAGCCCTCTAAACCTATTCTTGCCTTCCCCCCCCCCTTCTCTTCTCCACATTTTTTTTTTTTAAGAGAGATTTTTGCTGTAAGACCATGTGCTCGCTGGAGAGACAGAAAGTGAGAAATCACCCCCCAGGGGGATGGCCATGCTGCAATCCCTTCTCTATTCTCCTCTTGGTATCTTGGGCATGCATGCACATATATTCGCTGTAAGTTTTAAGTCACCGGGTCTGGAACTTGAACCATAGTCAACTACGTCGGAGGCCAGTGACCTAAGAGCTACTTAAAATGCAAATCTTACCATGCCGTTCTTTCACTACAAATACTTCAGTGGTTCTTACTATTTCCACGTAAGTTCTAAAGTCCTAAGAGTAGTACCAAAGCCCTCAATGATCTGGTCCCCACCTCACTCCCCAGCTTTATTTTATGCCATTTTTTTTGGCTATATTCTCTTAGCTTTTAACCCTGAATCATTACAATTTTCCTCCAAATCTCATGTCCTTTCATATCTCTATGACTTTATTCAAGTTTTCCCCTCCTCACAGTTCTTTACTTGGCAAACTCTTACTTATTCTTCAAGGTTCAACTCAGGCTGGCATCTTTAGAAAGGTTTTTCTGAACTACAGTCTACATGTTTCCATTTCCACAGTTCTCTACCCTTAACTTCTCCTCTACACTGTCCCAATTATATTGATGGTTAGTTTTCTTAATTGTCTGTCTCTCCTGCAAATAGGTCTTCAAGCCATGCTTGGCACATTGTAGTTGCTCAGTAAGGTTTGTTAAGTTGATAGGCAGACCAGTTACTATTTTGCTTTTGAGATGCATGTCACCTTCTGGTGGTTAAAGTAGAAGCTGGATGTTTGTTATTCACAGCTCTTAACTTTAAAAAAAATTTTTTTTTAGTTTGCATAGGGTACATGCTTTTGTTTGGGGTGGGAAGAGAGAAAATCCCCCAGGAGGGATGACCACACCACAATTCCTTCTCCTCCATTATCCTGTCAGGATTTTGGGCATGCATGTACATGTACGTGACTGTTGTGTTTCTCAAGTCGCTGGATCTGGGACTCAAAATTGTGCTGTTGGCTATATGAGATCCATTTACCTTCAGCACCATGTCACTGGCTGGCTCCCTATAGCTCTTAACTATTTATAACAAACTGAGACTAAGATTTATGGATTTTAGAACAGGACAATCTAATCTATCCTTTTGTCAATTTTAATTTTAAGATCATAAAAGAAACCCAGAGAAGGAAAGTAATTTTATTGAAATCACATAGCTAGTGAATAAAATGGCAAGAAATTTTAACCCACATCTCCTGACTTCCTGACCAAAAAACTTTCCACTGCTCTGTCCAATGAAATCTGATCTATTCCCTCCTCTCTTACTCCTACCTCAGTCAGCTTTTGGGGAAGACAGAAGAGGTCTGACTGTGAAATTCTGCATACCAACACAGAGGTGACCTGTCCTGGGCATGGCAACCTTCAACTACACTGGTACCAGCCACTCACTCTTTATTCTGCTGGGCATCCCTGGCCTGGAAGACCAGCACACATGGATCTCTCTTCCCTTCTTTGTTTCCTACCTTGTTGCCTTCCTTGGAAATAGTCTCCTCATCTTTGTCATCATCACTGAACGCAGCCTCCATGAACCCATGTACCTCTTTGTCTGCATGCTGGCTATGGCTGACCTCATCCTGTCCACTACCACTGTGCCCAAGGCTCTGGCCATATTCTGGTTTCATGCTGGAGCAATCTCCCTTGATGGCTGCGTCACCCAGATCTTCTTCATCCATGCCACTTTCATCGCTGAGTCAGGAATTCTGTTGGCAATGGCATTTGACCGCTATGTGGCCATCTGTAATCCTCTGCACTATAGCACAGTTCTCAGTCATGCAGTAATCCTAAGGATAGGCGTGGCTGTGGTCCTGAGGAGCTTCTGTGTGATACTCCCTGATGTGTTTCTGGTGAAGCGACTACCTTTTTGCCATAGCAATCTGCTGCCACACACCTTCTGTGAGCACATGGCTGTGGCCAAGTTTGCTTGTGCTGATGTTCGTGTCAATGTTTGGTATGGGTTATCTGTTCTTCTCTCTACAGTAGTGCTCGATGCCTTGTTCATTTTAGTTTCCTACAGCCTCATTCTCTATGCAGTCTTCCACCTCCGCTCCCGAGGAGCTCGACAAAAGGCTTTGGGTACATGTGGCTCCCACCTTGGGGTCATTTCCATGTTCTACTTGCCTGGCATTTTTACCATAATTACCCAGAGATTTGGGCATCATGTGCCTCTCCATACTCACATTTTACTGGCCAATGTCTGCATTTTGGCCCCTCCCATGTTGAATCCTATTATTTATGGAATTAAGACCAAGCAGATTCGAGAGCGAGTGCTCAGTGCTTTGTCTTCACAGTGGAAATAATGATGAGTCTGACCAGTCAGGTGGTATGTTTACCAATATAGGGCTTCCACTTTTTTGGATTTTTCAAAATTTATTTTTATACATGATAAAGTACATGTATGTGTGTGTGCAAGAGAGAGAGAGAGAGAGAGAGAGAGAAATGTCATTCTAAATGGGGCCTGATCATACTGTAATCATTTTTCTTCCAATTCTCTATTCCATCAGGAGCCTAAAGCACATGGGCACTTGCCCAGCTTGAGAGGGCTGGGAATTGAATCCCAGTTGACCATGTGGGATCTGGCTTCCTCTGTACAGTGCCCAAACCACTGCCTTGGGCTTGGCCCGAAGCTTCCATTTTCCCCCCTATATTGTACAGACATAAATTAAGAATTCCATGGACTGTGAACAAAGTGACCTATCATTACTTTGCAAGTCAGATTGCCATGTGACCTTGAGAATAGTCTTAGAAAAGAGTATAAGGGGACTGGCAGGTAGCAAGGTGGTGAAAGTGCTGGACTCCTATGTGGCTGATTGCGGTTTGAGTCCTGGACCTGGCTGCTTGCTTTCTCACTTTCTCTCCTCTTTGTGTCTCTCTCTGGTGAACACACATGCCCTATAGCAAATTAAAACAATAATAATAATAAATAAAATTAAACAAATAGTTGTTAAGGGAGGAAAAAAGGAAAAGAGCATAAACATTAGGTTTGAATCTTGGCCTCATTGATAATGATGTTTGACCTTGGGCAATTACTTATTCTCTTGGAGATTCTTCTTAGCACATGCTTAGGGTACCAGAAAAAGAGTGATATCAAAACCAAGGTAATCAAATTAAAACAATAAAACTTAATCTACAATAAACTCACCCAGGGCATTGCATTTAAAATACTTAGACCCCGCATTAATATAATCATATAAATACATTTGATGTAATTTATTTTTATTTTATTTATTTATTTTGGAGAGGTTTTTGCTATAGGGCGTGTGCGCTCGCCAGACAGACAGAGAGAGAGACATAGAGACAGAAAGTGAGAACCCCCAAGAAGGGATGGTCACGCCGCAATCCCTTCTCCTCCATTCTCCTCTCGGGATCTCGGGCATGCACGCACACGCGCCCAGCGTGAGTTTTAACCCCCCGGGTCTGGGACGTGAACCGCGGTCGACTATGTGGGAGTCCAGCGACACAGCCATTACGCTAACTGCTGGTTCCCAGGACTGATGCCTTTTAAAAATACATTTTTTTTCATGGCTATTGCCTAAGTGGGGAAAGTATATTGTGCATTTGATACCTCTTAGCTCAAAATATAAATACCTATACCAAAAAAATACATTTTTTTTGAGTTACATATGGGGAGACACCATAATTAAAAGCTTGTTTTTAAAGTTTTTTCCCCCCTTCATTGGTCACGTGCATTTTCCAGAGAGATAGAGACAGTGAGAGGGAAAGTGAGAAATCACCCCTTGGGGGGATGACCACTGTGCAATCTCCTCTCCTTCATTCTTCTCTCAGGATTTTGGGCATGCATGCGCACATGCCCAGTGTGACTTTCAATAAAAAATGTTGTGACTATGTCCTGATTATATTTTCATCTCAGGACTGTGGTAGAATTAAGTAAAAAAAAAATTAGCAGAATTTTGAATATATATATGACATATATTAAGCAACAGGTATGTCTTAAATCTTTTCTTCCCCTCATGTTTTACTTTCTTTATCTTTAAAATTCTGGTATAGCAATTTCTGTCTGCCTCTCTTAGTTCCAAAGAAACTTGTTGAATCAAAGGAGTTCAGGAATGTCAGCAGTCTTTACGGAAATTTTAAAGGATAATATTAAAACAAAACTAAAATTAGTGCTGGTTGAGTCTCCCTTCATTTTATGTGACAAGTAGGGGTGTGCCCGGATCATTTGTTAATGATGAGGATAAAAGCTGAGATACTATGAAATCTCTACTACTTGATCTTTTTGCTGGAGACCAAGGGGAGTGTGCCATCTGCATGATGCATATCTCACAGGTAACCTGATATGGCAAGGTATTCAAAATTTTAGAAATAAAATTATTGGGACCAGCAGATGATTTAATGGTTATGTCACCAGATCACCATATAGCAGACAGCCGTTTGAGTCCCGGACTTGGTGACTTAAAACCCATGCTGGACGTGTGTGTGTGTGTCCGTGCCCAAGATCCTGAGAGAAGAATGGAAGAGAAGGGATTGTGGCTTGGTCATCTCCCATGGGGGGTGATTTCTCACTTTCTGTCTCTCTGTCTCTCTGTCTATCCAGCAAATGCATGCACCCTATAGCAAAAGAAACCTCTCTCTCAAAAAAAAAAAAAATCAAAAAAAAAAAATTCAAAACAAAAAACCCCCAAAAAACAAAAAAACACACACAAAAAACAAAAAATAAACAAACAAAAAACTCAAGAAATTACTTAAGTTTACATCGCTTTGAGTTTCCTGCCAACAGCATATAAACTAAAGAGAGCAAATCACTGTTAGCATTGGTTAACACCAAGGCAGAAATGGAGAGAAGCAGAAAACCTGATTTTATAATCTACCCTGATTTTTGTTTTTTATGTTTCACCAGGAGTTTGGAATGTATAAGTCAACCATTCCCCAGTACACCCCCATTTGCACTTCTATATTCTATGTTCATCTTCCAGTTTATCAATCAGGGCACTGCTTGAATGTGACAATTTATCTTGATTTAACTCTGTAATGTTGTCATCTTACCTGAGGATTCATGACCTAGGTCCTTCTTTTTATCTTTCTAAAATAGGACTTCTTTCTGTGCTGTGTTAAGATAGACACAACTCTTTTTTTTTTTTTTTTTGAATCAATAAATTGTTTTCAAAGTCTCTGACTTCCTTGTATAGTATCTAAGTTTTCATGAAATGATTAGCCGATGTGCTATGGACAATCTGTGATTCTGTTTTGATTTTGTTGTTAAGAATTAAGATTCAGGGTTGGCCCGTATGGCACAGTAGTTGAAGGTTACACAAAGGAAGCCAGATCCCACTTGGTCAACCAGAGTGTGAGTACTGGCTCCAGAAACTTGAAAAACATATTGGGCTGTTTTTGTGCCCAGGCTCCTGATAGGATGGAGAATTGGAGGAAAAAAAGATTGCAATGAGGCCCTACTGGAGGATTCTCTCTCTCCCCTCTGTGTGTATATGTACTCTAAGATTAAAAAAAAAAAGATGATTATTTTACTGGAATTATATATGCATAATTTATATGAAAACAGAGTTCAATCTAATGGACTGAATGATTCGAAGGCTTTGGGTTCTGGCCTTGATCCTCATGTATATCTTTGTGATACTAGGTGACATATAAACCATGAGATTCTATTTTAGAAAATGAATCAGGGATCACACAAAGCTAGGCTCACACTCAATAGTGATTCAGGTGTAGTGCTTCATTGTTATAATCAATTTTTTTGAGAGTTTTTTTGCTATAGAGTGCATGCACTTGCCAGAAAGACAGAGAAAGACAGAGAGGCAGAAAGCAAGAAGTCACCCCCCCAGGGGGGTTGGCCATGCCACAATCCCCCATGCCACAATCCCTGTTCCTCCATTCTCCTCTTGGGAATTTAGGCATGCACACACACATGCCTGAAGTAAGTTTAAGCCACCGGGACTGGGACTTGAACCGCGGTTGACAAGATGCGAGTCCAGTGACATAGCCATTATGCTGCTTGTCCCTAAATCTTAAAATTTAACTAAAAAAGTGTGTGTTGTCACCAAGTGATGTTATTACTTCAGTCAGACCTTCATATCAATCAGGAGTCAACTGAAGAAGCAGAAACAATAGTAGGTATATATTAAGAAACTTAGCATAGATAGTGTAATAGTTACATCGCTGGATTCTCACATGGCTGACTGCAGTTTGAGTCCTGGACCCAGTGGCTTGAAACTCATGCTGGGCACATGTGTGTGTGTGTGTGCCCAAGAACCTCGGAGGAGGATGAAGAGAAGGGATTGTGACATGGCTATCCCCCTGAGGGGTGATTTCTCACTTTCCCTCTCACTATCACTGTCTCTCTTTCTCTCTCTGGTGAGCACATAAATCCTAAGGCAAAAATCTCTACCAAAAAAAAAAAAAAAAGAAGCTTATTACAAGAAATTAATTTACATGATTGTGAGGGGTGGCAAGGTAAGTCCTATATTCATAGGACAGGCAGTTACAAAGGGCAGGCCGGAATGTTTGGCTACCAGCTAAAGCTTTCAGATTACATAAGATACTATCCTTTACTTAAAGTTGAATAATTATGGATTTTTCACATCTACAGAATACCTTCCCACCAATATTTAGACGAGTTTGATAACTGGGGGTCTATATTCTAACCAAGTTGATACATTAAAAGATCATTTTATCTCCCATTTAGATTGATAAGCCTACAACCACTGAAATAATTCATTTGGAAGAATTGATCATTTGCTTTCTCTTTTAAAAATTTATAAAGCATGAAAACAGGTATATAAATATGGAATTTTATAATTAAGACAGTCACTTTTAGATGTAGAAAATAAGTGGTCCTTTTCTTAAATTGCAGATAATTACTTTTATTTTATTGTTGTTAGATTAAATAAAATATGCATAAAGTGCCTCTTGCATGACTTGATATTATCGGATTTATGGTTTGTGAATATTTCCTTCCATTCTGTAAGTTGCCTTTTCATTTAGTTGATTGTTTCCATTGCTGTGCAGAAGTTTCTGATTTGATGTAATACTCTTTAATTTTTGCTTTTGCCGCTTGTGCTTTTGGCATTATATCAAAAACATCATTGTCAATATCAGTATCAAGGAGCTTTTTGCAATGTTTTCTACTAGGTGTTTCATGGTTTCAGGTCTTATGTTTAAGTCTTTTTATTTTTTAAGGTTTTGCCATAGGGGACATGTACTTGCCAGAGAGAGAAAAAACAGAGACAGAGAGTGATAGGGAAAGAAAGAGAGAAATCATCTCCTGGGGCAATAGCCATGCTGCAATCTCTCCATTTCTCTCTTGGAATTTTGGACACACACACACACACACACACACACACACACACGTACCTGGTGGGCTTTCTAAGACATCAGGTCTGGGATTTGAACTTCAGAGTCTTCCATGTGGTATCCAGCACCTTAACTGCCACAACTCCTGCTGATCCTCTTACATTTAAGTCTTTTACCCAGTTCCCCTCACCCCCACATAGGGCATGTGCACTTGCCAGAGAGAGAAAAAGTGAGGGAACTCCTGACCCCCATGGGGGATGGCCATGCTATCTGCAATCCATTCCCCTCTAATCTCTTGGGATTTTGGACATGCATGTACACTTGCCCAGTGTGATTTTTCAAGCCACCTAAATAATCTTCTAAATTCAGATGAGTCTACAACAAAGAACTGAAAATCATGATAATTGGAAATATCAGCTTTCCACCCATTTATATATTTAGCAAATAAATCTTGCAAAATTAAGGTAGTTGCAAACATTTATAAACTCCCTTTCCCTCTGTTTCTAGAACCATATCACTGTGTCTTCTTTGGAAAGACTAAGAGGACGACTTTTTCTTTACCTCTCCACAAAGTTGGTGATTATGATGTCACAGGTAGAAGATATGTTGAATAAAAACACATGGGTGAAGAGGAGATGTAAGGCTCAAGTAACCAGTATGGTCTTCTGTAGGCTTTGATTAAAATAAAGTCACTTCAACGTTTTCTCTCAAATGAAAACTCATTTTAAAGAATGAGACCAAAACAATTATACTCTTTGATATGTATTACCCAAAATGTACATATAGAACACATACACACACACACACACACACACACAAACACACAAATATTCAGCAAAAGATACACAATAGCCATATTCATTGCATTTAGGATATATGTGGAATCACAACTATCGGGTTATGTTTCTTCTGTGGGAATGCATTTTGTAAGATCTCAAAGAAGCTCTGAATGCCAATATTCGCTATGACCTTGAAGGTGGTATAATAGCCAATTCTATATTTTATAACATTTATATTTTAATACATATATATTTATGAAACAAATATTACTTATATTTTCGATTGTCAATAACAATAGAAAAAACTGTAGTATAATTAACAACAAAATCTGAAATAGCAATGAGAATGAATGAATTACGATGACAAGAAATAATAAGAATAAATCTTAAATGAATACTGTTGAGCTATGAACATTATGAAGCTTAATTGAAGTCAAGCATAAAAGAATAGAAATTGGGGCTAGCAAATGGTGTAGCGGTTATGTCATTGGACTCCCACATGATAGACCACGGTTTGAGTCCTAGACTTGGTGGCTTGAAAATCATGCCAGCTGCGTGCTCAGTATCCTAGGAGGAGAACAGAGAAGGGATTGTGGCATGGCCATCCCCCTTGAAGGGGATTTCTCACTTTCCCTTTCACTGTCTCTGTCTCTCTCTCTGGTAAGTGCACACACCCTATAACAGAAGGAAAAAACCTCTAAAAAAATAGGAACTGTTTAATTCCATTTACATAGGATTCAAAATACCAAAATAAATTTGTGCTGTAAATGTGACGATAGTGATTATCCTTGCAGGTTTTGACAAAATGGGAGCTCATTTGAATCTTTTGGGGTACTGGTAATTGTTCTGGTTCTGAATATGGATCGTACCTCAAGTGTATATTCAGTTTTTAACAAAAAGAATCTGTACATTATGAACTTTTTGGAATGCATATTTATGTTAATAAAAAAATCAAAAGAGCCAAACATATAAAAGGACTTCAAAAAGTTTGTGGAAAATGGTATTAAAGTATGAATTTATTTTGTTGGGGAAAAATGCATAAACAGGTTTTTTCACTGTGCATTTCCATGAACTTTTTGAAGACCCCTGATATTCTAGGTATCAAGAAAACCAGTATGGCACTCTGGGGGCTCCCTCTTGGAATTCCCAATTCCTCTTGAATTTCCAAAGAAACTTGAGCTCTTTCCGAGTGCAAAAGCAAGGAGGAAGGGAACAATCACTATACCTTGTAAACACAATAGCAAATGCCTTTTTGGGTCAGTTTTTTGTATCAGTCACTTCTAGAGACATAGGAAGTATGATACTCTCCTATCAACAATCCAGGTGAAATTTTCAGCTGCATTCGCAGTACACATGCTAACCAACTATTTCCTGAGAACCTGCTGTGTCTCTGGCACTGTGCTAAGTACAGGGAATGCCCATCAAGCTCGAGCGCCACACCCTTCTCTGAGGTTATCACAGAACTTAGGTTTCCTTCTATTCATAAAATGGAAGTAGCTCCTCATGTGGCTGCTGTTGCCTTGTGTTGGGGATGTTTCTACAAAGAATCCTGGAGAAGGTTGTGGGCCCTTCACCTTCAGGGCCTGGCACAGAGCATGTACTGAACACTTTCCTCTTTTAGACACTTCCCAAGGCTGAGAAAGAATGTGGCCACATTCTGAATCTTTAATAGTATCTAAAATGCTCTTTAATCAATTCTATTGTGATCAGGATGTGGTTGGGGAAAGTCTTAGCCATGATCCATGGGCTTTAGAAACTGGCAGGGTGAAAATTTCATCTACAATGAAGCACTCAGTGTAGCAATGCTGCAGTGATTCCCACTTGCCCTGGCAGCCTCTGACTCCCTCCAGCCCCTTCTACACCTTAACCCTCCCCTCCAGCATCCCTCACCAAAATTAACAATTCCCACAGGTGACCCAGGAAGACCAGTTTCACAGGCTTCCAGCTCTGACTTTCCCCCCTTGGGGAGTAGGGGACTTGACAGCCACCAGAGATCTGGGTCAAATGGGAGGCCAAGAACAAGGTGGGTTGAGAACAAAGAGTGTGTGTACCTTTGAGTGGGGTGATCAGCTCATCCAGGTCTGAGGGGTCTGAATCTAGATGGAAGGAAAGGGGTAAGAACTGGAGAAATAATTTCTTCTATTAGAGAGAATCGAGGGAAGAAGTGAAACAATGAGGGCTACCTGGGTTTGAGAAAAGGCAAGAGAGAGAAGTCACCACAATCTACTTATGAATACACTCTAGATCAAGTCCCATTCCTTACTTCTGAATCTAGAGACCACCCCTCACCCTTCTGGATCTGTGAGATCAGAAGCTGCCAGATGCCTGGGCCCTTCTCTTCCTAGGGACACAGCATTTAGCCCTGGTACAATGCCTGCTCTTCTCTCCATCTTCTAATCCCAAGACCCCTGGTTCTGAAGACAGGTCTGAGCTGCAGATGTTTGAGAGGGCTTGTTAGAGGGACTTAGATGGTATGATTCTTTTGTTTGGATTTCTTTTCTTACCCTTTCATACTGTTTTCCACTACCAAACCACTCACACAGGAGATGCAGTACTGGGAGCAGGAGTTTGAAAGGAGGTAGCCTGGTCACACAGATGAGAAGTGATGAAACCTACATTTCACTATCTGTCTTTGCTGCTGTGTTCTACAGTCTCCCCTACCTTGGCTGACAGGATACTTCATCTTCTGCAGTGGGAATTTCTGGAAGATAAACTGGGTTCTTTTTTCCTAGCTCTTAATGGCTTTTCCTGCTAATATGGAACATATGCTCATGGTCACACATATCTCCAGAATCAAAACCCCTTTCTCATAATTGGGGATGTGGTTACCTCCACTTGATACACACCCTCTATCTGCTAGCCGTTAGTGTAGACTACATTTACTCTTTTGGAAAAGTCAGAACAATTTGTCCAAGAAGGAAGCCTTTCAGAAAAGAATGATGTTAAAATTAGATGTCCCAAGCAGAGTGTTTGTTCTGAAAGCCAGAAAAACCCCGCCCTGACCTACCTTGGACAGTGAGTCCAAGCACTTTGATGACGGCATGGGTCAACCTACTAAGAACATGGATAGACAGCATCTGAGGTCAGTGAGGGTCAGAGATGTAGGGGTCCAGAGAGATTTGTCTTTCAACATCCTCAGGAGTGGTGATCAGACCTCATATGATGATCAACACAGTGGCCATGATGGGAAGTTACAGAACAGACACTTAATCTGGACCTGGTAGTCCAAGACCGAATATTCCAGATGTGGAAGAGGGGAGGACAGAGAAGGCAGGAACAACATGTGTGATGATAAAGACATAACAATATTATTCACATTCAAAATTGTCAAGTGTTTGGCACCAGCAGTAAGTGTAATGGCTATGTTGCTGGACTCCCACCTAGTCGACTGCGGTTCACGTCCTGGATCCAGTGGCTTAAAACTCACGCCGGATGCGTGTGGGTGAATGCCCAAGATCCCAGGAGGAGAATGGAGGAGAAGAGATTGTGGCATGGTCATCCCCCCAGGGGGTGATTTCTCGCTGTCTCTCTGGCAAGCGCATGTGCCCTATAGCAAAAACCTCTAAAAAAACAATTGTCAAGTGTTTCAGGTTTTAGGAACAAAGGACTGTATGGGATAGATTGAGGGAGAATTTCTTTAGGAAGCCCTTTTGCAAACCATACAACCCATGCAAGACATAACAGAGATCTAAACAAAGGCAACAACCTAGAGATGAAGAGAAAACAAACTTAAGTCACATGTAGAAGGCAGAAACTTGTTTTTGGCTGATCCAGACACATTTGGGCCAAAAAGAAGTCTGTTTCATAGAAAGGAATCCTAAAGCAATCTGTAGAAAAAATGATCCTGAATGTCACTTGACGATGACTTTCTGTGACCTTTCTGCTAAAGCCTGGTTACTCGGACACTGAGACAAAAGAGGTTCAGAGTTCATGGGAAAAAGAGCAGCGTCCGTGGGTTACCAACTGGGAGAGATGGCGATGTCCAGAGAGAGCTATCAAGTCAGTGGATCCTACTATCCCATCTTCAGTGGACAGAGGGTCAGAGGGGCTGAATTTCCTCCTTCATCATTGAAACCAGGATTGAAGAAGGGCCGCAAAGGTCCAGTGAAGGCACATTCAGAGAAGGTATAGATGTGGGACCAATGGTCAGTGATATTATAGAAGGAAACGGTGCCAGCCTCATAGTCCAAGAAAATTCCAACTTGGCATGGAGGCACCTGAAGGTGGAGAGGGGTCTGAGGGTTGGTGCCAGCCTCATAATTTTTTTTATTCCACAGCCAAATTGTCCAGAAGCCACTCTCGGGGCTCAGTAAAAACTGCCCCTTTCTCTGCACAGAATCTCTACAAACACCGAGGTCCCAGGCTTCTTTTTCTGTCACATCCACCTCCCAGTAAAACTTTCCAGAGCTGAAGTGCTGGGCACCCAGGACCATGGGATAGCTATCAAATCTCTCTTCATTTTCAGGCACCTTCTGCCGGCTGTCTGCAAGCCTGACTTGTCTCCGATCCTGTGAAAGGAGGAGCCAAGGATTGGCTGTGTCTGGATCCAGAGTGATGTGCACTGCAGAGAGAGGACAATGGTGAAACCTTGCATGGGTGGAGTCCGTAAGCCTGTGCATGTGGTGGGGCATTCATGTACACTCCGGGGTGAGGATGAAGGATGACCTGAACCCCACTGTGTAAGGACATGACTGCTCTTGCCCTGACCTTTGAGGAAACAGCCTTCCCTGTCTCTATCTCTGTCCCATTGATTCCAGCTCACCATTTCTCCTCCCTGCTGCTGCATTTTCTCCCCTTTGCACCCTCATTATCCCCTCTGCTCCAGTCCCAGAATGCCCAGGGCATGCCTCACCTCCACATGTCCTCAGCCTCTTTTTCAGGCCTGGCGCACGGCACACATTCCTCAGGTCTGGGGTGGTGATGTCCAGCTCCTTCAGGTTCCAGGACTCACTCCTGCGGGGGGAAGAGAGTTTGAGACCCTCATCTCCCATTTCTATCTTCTACCCCAAACCGTAACACTGTGACCTTTTAACGGAGGGCTCTGATAATTTTATTTGACACAATTTACAGACACCTCTTGTGTTCAGGTCTCTAGGGGTAAGGCAAAAAATGGAAGATTTAGTTCCTCTCTGGGAGTTCCTGGATCATGAGTCTCTGTAGCATGTGGACTGCCAGTATCTCCTCACCAAGCCTGAGGTCAAAAGGCAAAGCATGTGATACAGACTGAATCATTCCTGTGGAACCTCAAGGAGTCTCACCCATGCTGTGGGCCTATGCCTCTTTCTGGGAGGTTTGGTACTGGCTAAATTCCATTTACCAAAGGAGACTCAGCAGGCTGAGGACTCAGAACTTCCCAGAATTTGTTGGGGCTTTACCGTGTGAAGATGTCATTAGTCCGATTACTTTGGGCAATTCAAGAACCAAGATGTTTATTTATTTAGCTAAGACCAGAAAAAAAAAATCTTTCTTTCTTTAATTGATATATAATAATTATACTTATTTATGAGATATAATGTTATATTTCAGTACAAGAATACAAAGTACAATGATTAAATCAGAGTAATTAGTATACCTATCATCTCAATGACTTGCCATTACTTTGTGTTGGGAACAGTCAAATCTTTTTTTGTAGAGATTTTTGCTATAGGGTACATGTGCTCACTGGAGAAACAGAGAGAGACAGAGAGACAAAAAGCAAGAAATCACACTCCAGGGGCAATGATCACACCATAATCCCCTCTATATTCTTTTTTCAGAATTTTGGGCACATATGCACATGTGCCTGGCATGAATTTCAAGCTTCTGGGCCTGGGACTTGAACTGAGGTTCACCATGTGGGATTCCAGTGCCTTAACTTAACCATCACAACTTTTATTCCACAGCCAAATTGTCCAGAAGCCACTCTCGGGGCTCAGTAAAAACTGCCCCTTTCTCTGCACAGAATCTCTACAAACACCGAGGTCCCAGGCTTCTTTTTCTGTCACATCCACCTCCCAGTAAAACTTTCCAGAGCTGAAGTGCTGGGCACCCAGGACCATGGGATAGCTATCAAATCTCTCTTCATTTTCAGGCACCTTCTGCCGGCTGTCTGCAAGCCTGACTTGTCTCCGATCCTGTGAAAGGAGGAGCCAAGGATTGGCTGTGTCTGGATCCAGAGTGATGTGCACTGCAGAGAGAGGACAATGGTGAAACCTTGCATGGGTGGAGTCCGTAAGCCTGTGCATGTGGTGGGGCATTCATGTACACTCCGGGGTGAGGATGAAGGATGACCTGAACCCCACTGTGTAAGGACATGACTGCTCTTGCCCTGACCTTTGAGGAAACAGCCTTCCCTGTCTCTATCTCTGTCCCATTGATTCCAGCTCACCATTTCTCCTCCCTGCTGCTGCATTTTCTCCCCTTTGCACCCTCATTATCCCCTCTGCTCCAGTCCCAGAATGCCCAGGGCATGCCTCACCTCCACATGTCCTCAGCCTCTTTTTCAGGCCTGGCGCACGGCACACATTCCTCAGGTCTGGGGTGGTGATGTCCAGCTCCTTCAGGTTCCAGGACTCACTCCTGCGGGGGGAAGAGAGTTTGAGACCCTCATCTCCCATTTCTATCTTCTACCCCAAACCGTAACACTGTGACCTTTTAACGGAGGGCTCTGATAATTTTATTTGACACAATTTACAGACACCTCTTGTGTTCAGGTCTCTAGGGGTAAGGCAAAAAATGGAAGATTTAGTTCCTCTCTGGGAGTTCCTGGATCATGAGTCTCTGTAGCATGTGGACTGCCAGTATCTCCTCACCAAGCCTGAGGTCAAAAGGCAAAGCATGTGATACAGACTGAATCATTCCTGTGGAACCTCAAGGAGTCTCACCCATGCTGTGGGCCTATGCCTCTTTCTGGGAGGTTTGGTACTGGCTAAATTCCATTTACCAAAGGAGACTCAGCAGGCTGAGGACTCAGAACTTCCTATGCCTCTTTCTGGGAGGTTTGGTACTGGTTAAATTCAGGCTGAGGACTCAGAACTCCCCAGAATTTGTTGGGGCTTTACCGTGTGAAGATGTCATTAGTCTGATTACTTTGGGCAATTCAAGAACCAAGATGTTTATTTATTTAGCTAAGACCAGAAAAAAAAAATCTTTCTTTCTTTAATTGATATATAATAATTATACTTATTTATGAGATATAATGTTATATTTCAGTACAAGAATACAAAGTACAATGATTAAATCAGAGTAATTAGTATACCTATCATCTCAATGACTTGCCATTACTTTGTGTTGGGAACAGTCAAATCTTTTTTTGTAGAGATTTTTGCTATAGGGTACATGTGCTCACTGGAGAAACAGAGAGAGACAGAGAGACAAAAAGCAAGAAATCACACTCCAGGGGCAATGATCACACCATAATCCCCTCTATATTCTTTTTTCAGAATTTTGGGCACATATGCACATGTGCCTGGCATGAATTTCAAGCTTCTGGGCCTGGGACTCGAACTGGGGTTCACCATGTGGGATTCTAGTGCCTTAACTTAACTATCACAGCATTTACTGGCCCCTATTAAAATTTTCATTTACTCTGAAATACACAGCAAATTGTTGTTCATTATATTACAAACAAATACTGGAGAAAATAACATCTTTTTAATAGTGTTGGGAAAACTGGACATCTATATACAGAAGAATTAAACTAGACCTGTGTATCTCTCACCATATATAAAAATCAACTCAAAATGTATTAAAGACTTAAACATAAAATGTGAAACAGAAAATATTATATGGAGTATTAGGGCTTTGAGAATAGGCAGGCAGATGGGAAAAACTTCAGTGCACATTTTTCTAGCTCAAAAATTCCTTGCATAGGTATATATTATTATCCCACCCCCTAAAAATAGAATCTCCCCTTACCTTTCCAGGACAATTTCCACCTCCTAGGGAGAAAAGACAGAGAGTGAGAAATTGATTACCTGCGGGTATGTGTTATCACTTTTGGGCTCTGAGTCCTGATCTGCTCTACTCCTCTAGGTCAAGGCTCAAAAGATGCAAAAAAAAAAAAAAAGATGATTTCCTGAGCAGAAAGGATGTGTGGATGCTGGTGCAGTAACCAGAACTCCAGTGAACTCTCCCCCCCCCAAAAAAAAAAAAAAGATGATTTCCTGAGCAGAAAGGATGTGTGGATGCTGGTGCAGTAACCAGAAATCCAGTGTGGTTGTGTGTGTGTGTGTGTGTGATCTATAGCTAGAGAAGAGTCATCCGTTGAAGAATCTGACTCAGAAAACAAAGGAAAAAGACCAGATTCCCACGGAGAGGGTAAGGAAGGGAGAAGGGTAGAAAAGGGAAAATATCCCAGACTCGCTGAAGTCCAGAGACAGTCAACGGGAGAAAATGGCCAAATTAGGATGCCCAGAACCTATTCTGTGTGATAAAATATTAATTCTATCTGTTTAACACAAGAAACTGATTCTCAGATGAAGGAATGTTTTCAAGGCTGTGCATCTGGAAGGTGTTAGAGTAGGCACTTATCAGAAATGTCCATTTCTGTTAACTGCTGAATGCAATACCCCTTCCTAGATTTGTACCTTCCTGTGAGTTAAATGCAAACCACTCATGAGTCCAAATTCTAGTTGAAGAATATTGCAGGTACCAGGCTTCCTTGGCTCTAATGGTAACTCCAGAAATCTCTGGATCCTTGTGTCTCAGAGGGAAGCCTCTGTTCTCATCTCACCTGCAGCATCTCCAGGGCTGAGGCCCGACTTCTACGCTCCACCTCTGAGATTAGCTCCTGCAGGGCCTGACTCTGCTGGACCAGCTCCGCCTCCATTTCTCCCAGGATTCTCAGCTGTTCCTTTTCATTCTCATCTAGCTTCTGCAGCTGCCTCTGTTCCTCTTCATCCAGGAAGTTTTTCTGCTGTACAAACTCTGCATGAATCCTCAGTTTGTGTGTCTCAACCTCTCTCTGTGGTGTCAAGAGAAAAGGAAGGTGATTTATTTATTTATTTATTTATTTATTTATTTTATTTTATTTTATTTTTTTA
>NW_006159505.1:449179-466002 GCF_000334495.1 Tupaia belangeri chinensis | reverse complement strand
GGCCTCCGCGGTGGGTGGTGATTTCTCGTTTTCTGTCTCTCTGTCTCTCTCTCTCTCTGTCTGGCAAGCACGTACGCCCTATGGCAAACCCCCCCCCCCCCAAAAAAAAAAAAAAAGATGATTTCCTGAGCAGAAAGGATGTGTGGATGCTGGTGCAGTAACCAGAAATCCAGTGTGGTTGTGTGTGTGTGTGTGTGTGATCTATAGCTAGAGAAGAGTCATCCGTTGAAGAATCTGACTCAGAAAACAAAGGAAAAAGACCAGATTCCCACGGAGAGGGTAAGGAAGGGAGAAGGGTAGAAAAGGGAAAATATCCCAGACTCGCTGAAGTCCAGAGACAGTCAACGGGAGAAAATGGCCAAATTAGGATGCCCAGAACCTATTCTGTGTGATAAAATATTAATTCTATCTGTTTAACACAAGAAACTGATTTTCAGATGAAGGAATGTTTTCAAGGCTGTGCACCTGGCAGGTGTTAGAGTAGGCACTTATCAGAAATGTCCATTTCTGTTAACTGCTGAATGCAATACCCCTTCCTAGATTTGTACCTTCCTGTGAGTTAAATGCAAACCACTCATGAGTCCAAATTCTAGTTGAAGAATATTGCAGGTACCAGGCTTCCTTGGCTCTAATGGTAACTCCAGAAATCTCTGGATCCTTGTGTCTCAGAGGGAAGCCTCTGTTCTCATCTCACCTGCAGCATCTCCAGGGCTGAGGCCCGACTTCTACGCTCCACCTCTGAGATTAGCTCCTGCAGGGCCTGACTCTGCTGGACCAGCTCCGCCTCCATTTCTCCCAGGATTCTCAGCTGTTCCTTTTCATTCTCATCTAGCTTCTGCAGCTGCCTCTGTTCCTCTTCATCCAGGAAGTTTTTCTGCTGTACAAACTCTGCATGAATCCTCAGTTTGTGTGTCTCAACCTCTCTCTGTGGTGTCAAGAGAAAAGGAAGGTGATTTATTTATTTATTTATTTATTTATTTATTTTATTTTATTTTATTTTTTTAATCAAACTCTCCCAAATATGAGGTGTTGGTACTTACTTCTATTTCCTGGAAACTACACACACACACACACACACACACACACACACACACAGAGTTCCTCTGCAGAGGACGTAGGTTGGTGAAGTTTCTGAGGGGAACAGGACTGGTGGTTGTGGGGAAACACTGTAGCTGCCCTATAACCCCAGCTTCATGAACCTATGGTTCAGAGATTTCCATCAACCTCTCTTTTAAAATCCAGACAACATTTAAATGTGTCCTTCTGCCATCATATCTCAGTGAAAGAGTAGCATCTATTCCCATCTCTGGCAACCAAACAAAGACTCATAATAGCATTCCTAAATCCTGGAACAGGATGGCTTTGGGATATTCTTTGCTTGCTCTCTCCTACCAATAACTGAAAATTCACCTGATGACACAGAATGATCTGTTCTGCCTCCACAACCTGACTCACCCTTCCCTGTTCCAAATCTTCCTCTTTTGGGTCTATTGGTCATCAATTCTTTCTTGTCCTTTATAATCCTCGACATGCCCCAACTTTACCTACAAGCCAGTGAAGAACAAGTTTTAATGATCCATTACACTCTGAACTAGTGATCTGGTCACGGTTAAGCAACTACTTGGTCAGACTAATTTTTCTGTATCAGGTTGTGATGGTTCCCTTAAGTCTGTTCCACACAGCCTTGCCATTTCCCTCAGCGTTTGGATTCTCTACTGAGACACCTCTGTCCCAGACACTGGGGCATTAATGCTGCCATTCCGGAGATGGCTTAGATGAGCACAGACCTTCAGCACTTTCTCCTGATCTTGATCTTTGTGCCTATTGGGAGTTGTCTTTTGAGCCTTCATCCTTTTTATTTCCCTCTGTCTGGAGACTTAGAGGATGATTGTTCTTGGATAGTTGGATATACCAACCATATCACTGCTTAGCTAGGCACAGCTATGGTCAAGTTGTCTGGAGTCCAGGAACCTGCCCAGTCTTCCAATATAAATCTCCTCCCAGGCATGACTTGCCTTCCAGTTTGCTCTCTTTGTTGCAACATCCACTTCCAACTTCTCAGCCACCTCTTGCTTTTTTCTTAACTTCCCTAATGCCACCTGAAGCTTCTCCTGTAGAGATAAGATAGTAGATTAATCCCAAATCACATCAAGAAGTAGAGTGGGGTGGCATGGGTAGGAAAGATCATACTGTTTTGTAGGAAAAGCTTCAGTGCAGAACAGGGGAAAGGACTGAGTCTGACAGGGCTAATTATTATGTGAATGGGAGGATATCAGAAAAAGCCCAAATGTGTCTTACAAAATACATTATTGGGGTGGCCGGGGTGGGGTGTTATTCATTCCTGACTGATCAGGAGGCTATGGGAGGCATGATCTTTGCAGCATTCTCACACAGCATATTCCCTGCTCCTGGGGAATGAGAAAGTTGTGTCTGGCCTGCAATTTCCCTTTAGATTGGAGATGGGATGAGGGAAGTACCCTTCCTTTCCTCAACCCCTCAAATCTAGAGTTGACTCATCCCCAGCTCTGGGGAACAAGCACTTACAGGGCCCACTTTCTTTCCTCCTGTTTGTGTCTTGGGGCTAAGCCTCACCTGGTATTCCTGAGCAGCATCCTCAAGAGGGACCATGGAGTGGCCACGGTGTTTTCGGGACTGTGCACACACCCAGCAGAGGGGCTTCCCATCTTTCTCACAGAACAGGTGAAGTTTCTCTCCATGCACTGTACATTGTTCCCCTTGTGTTTTCTCCTTGGCATTCTGGCTGATTTGCCTAAGGTTTTCCATCATGTTGGCAAGCTGCCGATTGGGCCGGCAGTTCCTGACCAGAAAGTGCTTCCGGCACACAGGACAGACACTGCCTCCATTTTTCCCGACCTGAGAGATGCATTCCTGGCAGAAGCTGTGACCACAGTCAATGCTCACAGGCTCTTCCATGGGATCCAGGCAGATGGAGCACGTGACCTCCTCCCACATCATTGCTAGGGGCTTTGCTGAAGCCATGGTGGTGTTATGCAGCACAGTGGAGACCTCGAAGGGGCTGGTGGGGCAAGAAGGAAGGGA
This sequence comes from Tupaia belangeri chinensis, assembly GCF_000334495.1. Classification (NCBI taxonomy): domain Eukaryota; kingdom Metazoa; phylum Chordata; class Mammalia; order Scandentia; family Tupaiidae; genus Tupaia; species Tupaia belangeri. The sequence goes on along the minus strand of NW_006159505.1, from coordinate 462,942 downwards.
AATGAGAAGACAAGAAAGTCTGCATAAGAAAAACAGGGATCCAGGCAGATGGAGCACGTGACCTCCTCCCACATCATTGCTAGGGGCTTTGCTGAAGCCATGGTGGTGTTATGCAGCACAGTGGAGACCTCGAAGGGGCTGGTGGGGCAAGAAGAAAAGGGAAACGAGAAGACAAGAAAGTCTGCATGAGAAAAACAAAATGATGCAAAGGGAAACACGAGGGAGTATAATCTGGAGGGATGAAAAACGTTAGCCTGAATAATCATAGCCTGTCCTCCATAGGCCAGCCCATTGATCTATCTAGTCAGGCAGAGGGGGAAACAGTCCCCAAAAGACGCAGAGAGAACTGGCAGGAACCTTAATAATAAAGCTGTTTACAATTACAATTTCATGATGTCCATTCCAGCTTAAACCCTCAGTGCCCAGGCATTTCCCAGCCATCTTCTCCTGTCTCAGGCCACCAGGCTTCCATGTTGCTAAGAAGCTAATCATAAAATGACGGTTTAGTGTGTGTTTTCCATGTGTGACAGAATGTGCTACATGCTTTGCATACATCTTTATGAATCTTTACAACAATGTCAGGAGTCAGGTATGTATACATACACATGAATATTTACATGCATTATAATTTATTCTCCCTTTTTCTTCCTTCATTTTTATTTTTACTTTTTAAGTTTTTCTGGAAAGGCCTATACTGACCACAGAGGTAGAGGGAGACAGAGGGGGAGAAATGTGGCATGGTTACACCATAATCCCATCTCCATTTCTCCATCCTTGTTGGAATTTTGACCATGCACATGCACCAGGTATGTTTTTCAAGCTGCCAGTGCTGGGATTGGAACCGCTGGGTCACTGGCCATGAGGGATCTGGTTCCCTTAGCCACCAGACCACAGAACTTGCCCTGATACATTCTTATGTATATTCATATCTATGGATGTACATATGTATATGTGTCTGTGCTTTGTATGCACACAGGTGTACACATGTATACACGGATATGTGAGTACACACACACGGATGTGTGACCAGTACTTCCTGGGCTCCACACCTAGCTCCTTTCCTCTAGAATACAGAGGAGTCTTGACACCATACATTTCTAGTTGAGCACCCTAAACAGCCTGACCCTCTCACCTCCAGGAGGCAGCTTTGTGGATGGCAGACTGGTGGCTAGCTGACCTCTCCCGCCCTGGGTCATCAGGTCACCCTCCGGACTAGGCTGGCTCTCCCGGATTCACTGTCGCTCATCCCTGCTCAGGTGCCAGTTCCAGAGCAGCCCAAGCTCCCTGCAGGTGACTTGGAAGTCAAGCACCCCAGCCTCCCCCCACTCTACCCCCAGTACCCAGCAGGCCCGCGCGAGAAACATCGCTGGACTTGGGTTGAGCGAGCCCGGCTGCGGACAAGGGACAACTGGGGCTCTGTAGTGTCCACTGGTCGGAAATCTGGGGAGGGAAGAGAGGGCCCCTCGGGAGGTAGGGGTACTCACTCACCTTACCGGGTACACCGCCTTGGCCGCTGCTCCCTATTTCACTTTCAATTTCCCCTCAGAGGCGAGTCTAAAAAGAAAGGGGCGGAGAGGAGGAGAGTGGAGTGGGCGGTGCATTGGGAGGAGCCGAGGATTGTAGGAGGGGCTAGGGAGGCGGGTGGGGGGGGGGAAGGTGAAGCGAGGCTGGGGGACTCCGGGAGCTCCAGACCCTGCAGCTGTGCACCCTGTCGTCCTAATGCGCACTGCCACCTCTGTCTTCATTATCTAATTTTGCAAAATAGAGTATCTACCAGATGGAGCAGACCTTGCCACACCGACCCTTCCTGTCGCCTCTACCGAGGTGCTATGTCCCTGTCTGGAAGCGCTCTAAGGAGGTTAGCGTGCAAAGCATGCCTAGCGCCCTCCCTTACAGCATTCTGCTTCCTACTTGAGACTGAATTGCTTTCTACGTGACTTATATTATTTTAACACCGCGGTGGGGGGGCGGAATTTGTTCTTCGTGATTCCCGGGTCAGGTATCACAATTAACAAGAGGTAAGAAGGGAATTTCATTTATTGACCACCAACTGCGTTGTGTTACTGAGTAGAGATATTCTTAGATGATATTATTGTTATTATTATTTGATAAGACACACTAAAGTTTACTATTTTAACCATGTATTTCTATTTTTACTTTTATTTTTTATTATTATAATCTTTTAATCTTACATTGAATGACATATATCTTTACAGTGTACTACATTTCTTTTTTTCAGCATGATTACCATGCATATCAGTCAAGAAAAAGACATTACTATCCACGTTATCATCATCAAATAGCTTTTCATCATTTTTTTTCATATTATTATTATTATTTATTCTTATTATTTTTTTAAACATTCAATCACTATATATCATTTGGCTTGTATAAAGAATTTACCCAACATGAAATATTTCTCAGACCAGTCCAATTGAGAATACCATACATCAATAGGTAATAAACCATTTCTGTGTCACACTAATATCATGCCTTTCTATTCTCTTGCTATTCTTCTCTATACTCTTCCCTTCTTCCCCTCCCCACACTGTCTTCAGCATCCCTAACTATTTTTACTGCTTTTATGCCCTCCAATGTTTCAAACTACCATGAAGTCCAGAAAATCAGTATATATTAAGTGGATACATACATTATCTTTCACATCCTGCCTTGCTTCACTCAGCAATAGATTCTCCATATTTGACCACTTTCTATCAAATGCCAGGGTGTTCTTTTTCTTTTTTTCTATCAAATGCCAGGGTCTTCTTTTTCTTTCTTCTTCTTCTTTTTTTTAATGGCTGAGTAGTGTTCTATAGAGTATATATGCCACACTTTTTAAATTCATTCATCTGTTTTGGGACATTTGGGTTGGTTTCATGTTCTTAGCATTTGTGAATAATACCGCAATAAACATTGATGTGCAAGTGTTTTTCCAACTGAGCATTCTTCCGTCCTTTGGGTAGATACCCAGAAGTGGGATTGCTGGATCAAATGGTAGTTCTATTTGTAGATCTTTAAGGAACCTCTGTATTGTTTTCCACAGTGGCTGAAGCAGTTTACATCCCCACTAACAGAGTAGGAGAGTTCTCCTTTCATCACATTCCTGCCAACACCTACCACTTTTTGTACTTTTAATCTTTACCATTTTGATAGGGGTTAGGTGGTATCTCATTGTGGTTTTAATCTGCATCTCTCTTATGATGAGGGATGTTGAGCATTTCCTCATAGGCTTTTTGGCTGTTTGTATGTCTTCCTTAGAGATATATTTTTTTAACAGATGATAATCAATTTATTAAAATAGTTGACTTAGGCATCTGCAATGGTGACTTTAACCTCAACTCCTGGTTCGATACTGATGCAAGTAATCTGTTTAACAATCTCAGAAGGACTGTACAAATCAATGAGTCGCTTGTGGGTTCTCATCTGGAAACGATCCCAAGTCTTAGAACCTTCACCACAAGGTGTTTTTCTTGTAGTGACTCTCAAAATCTTGGTAGGCATCCGAACTGGTCCTTTCACCTTGAATTCTTTTCCTTTGCACCTCTGATTAAGTCAGCACACACTTTTTCCAGGGACATTACATTGCGGCGGGTTAAAGTCATTCTAACTTCGTGAATGGCCACCTCTGGCTCCACGGGTGTTTTTCCAGTATCTTTAAAAGCCATGGCTGCGGTGCGGCTTCCTGACGGACTTGTTCCTCCGCGAGAGCGAACAGCGGTGAGTCAGGAGCAGAGCAGGCCGCCAAAGCTCCGCGCCACCTGTGTCCGCTTCTTCCGCAAAGAGCCTTAGAGAGATTTTTGTTCATCTCATTTTTCCATCTTTTAATTGGGTTAATAATTTTTTTTTTTCCCTGAGTAAGCTGCTTTAGTTCCCTGTGTATTCTGTTTATCAGTCCCTTGCCTGAGGGATATTTTACAAAAATATCCTCCCATTCAGAGGACTGTGGATTCACACTTGTTACTGTGCCCTTTGCTGTGTAGAAACTTCTTAATCTGATATAGTGCTACTTGTCTATTTTAGGGATTATTGCCTATGCTTCGGGATTGTTATTTAAGAAGTCTTTGCTTACCCCAATGTCTCCCAGAGTTGCCCCAGTATTTTCTACCAGTAGTTTTATAGTTTGAGGTCTTAGGTTTAGATCTTTGATCCATTTTGAGTTGATTTTTGTTAATAGTGAAGGATGGGGATTCTGTTTCATCTTCCTCCAAGTGGATACCCAGTTTTCCAGCACCATTTGCTAAAAATGTTTTCCTTTTCCCAATGGATCGACTAGTATCCTTTGTAAAAAATCAGTTGGCTGTAGACCTTTTAACAAAACTTAAATATGAATCCTTTAAAAATTATCTCCTTAACTTTAGTGCCTAAAACATGATAAGAATCTGTAAAAATCACTAACTTAACTTTCAATGCATGAAAATAGGGCATGGGAGGAGTATGGGAAGGCCTACATTGGGTTACAGTCCATGGAACACAGAGATTGGTCACTAGGTGAAAGAACCACTTGGATGATCTCAGGAGCTGCTAATGACTTCGAGTAGACCAAATCTTCAGATACCCTGTTCTCCAGTCTCCAGGACACATTGACCTTCAGTAAAGTAGAGGCATTGGGACAACTGTAGGATAGCCTGTCACCTGCACATTGTCTTCCTGTCCATGCCGGATAGAGAGGAAAAGGTGCGATTAAAGGGGATGAATTAAAAGCCATGACTTTTTACCAAATACTTAGCCAATGCTCTATAAGATTCTCAAGAAAACTGAGAAAAGACTGAGAAACTGTCACAGACCAGCGGTAACTAAGGAGACATGATGACTAAATGCAATGTACTACTTTGGATAGGTGGAACAGAAAAAAGATATCAGTGGAAAAACTGATGAAATCTGAGTAAAGTCTGAACTTGAGTTAATAGTATTGTACTATTAATCCCTTAGTTTTGGAAATGTATCATGGTTATGTAAGATGTGAACATTAAGAAAATTGGGTGAAAATGTACAGAAACTCTCTGTATTATCTTTGCAAATTTTCCACAAATGTAAAATTATTCTGTTTAAAATAAAAGTTAATTCAAAAACCCACTAATTTAGTTCTTTTGTAATTTCTTTCTTTTTTTTTTTTTTTGAAAAGAGATTTTTGTTAGAGGGTGCATGTGCTCCGTGTGTGTGGAGACACAAAGAGAGACACAGAGAAAGAGAAAGTGAGAAATCACACACACACACACACACACACCCAGACAGGATGGCCGCACTGCAATCCCTTCTCCTCCATTCTCTTTTGGGATTTTGGGCAAGTGTGCACATGTGCCCAGAGTGAGTTTTAAGCCACTGGGCTGGAATTTGAACTGCAGGTGACCATGTGGGAGTCCCAACGCCTTTACCACTAGGGTACCTGCTGGCCTCCTTTTGTAATTTCTTAAAGGGATGATTTGTAGCTTTCATTATAGTAGTCTACATATATTTTGTTAAATTTATCCCTAAACATATGTTTTGAGATGCTACTTTTAATGAAATAGTAGTTTTTCACTTCCCCAATGTTCATTGTTAGACATACAGAAATGCAACAGTTTATATCAACATTATATACTGCAACATTGCCAAATTCTCTTATTAGTTTTCATAGTTTTTGTAGATTTCTTAGAATTGTTTACATATATAACTGTTATTAAATGAAGATACTTCAGTTAAAAAATAAGCACAAAGACAACAAAAAACAAACAACAGCTACAAACTCTGATGGAGAAAGGTCAGCATGACATATTGGGTGAGTCACAGAGAACACTGAAACCAGTTCTCACTTTTCTATTGGAAAGAAAGGGGAGTATGGGTGGAGCTTATAAGCCCTTTTCTGGGTATCTTTACATATTCTAATATAATTTTAACAATGATCTCATGGAATAAACACTATCCTCAGTTTACAAATAAAGTATTAGAGGCTCAAGGAAGTATAGTGATTTACTCATTATCACACAGTTAATAAGTGACTGACTCAGAAATAGATCATATCTTTTCCAATACATCATGCTAGAAGGATGATCTCTGCGGTATTACTAGGAGACAGAGATACTGCTTCATTAGAATAACTTTATTTTCAATTTCCCTCATTCCTTAGATATGGGCATAAAAAGTTAGAGAACCCCTTTTTCCCTCTCTAACATGCTCCCCACATCTTACAAGCATGCACACCACTTTGGTATGCTGCCTGATATCTTTGGCAAAATTTGGAGTCTGCTCCATCTTTCTAGAAGTGAAAATTCCTCATGGCCTCTATTTCCCCAGAAGGATAGAATGTATATCAGTCTCTAACAATTCTTTTGTGTCCCCACCCTACCTCCCTCTATGTTGCCAGGTAATTTATGGAGTTGGATCTTTGTGAAGAGCAGGTGCTCAGTATGGAGTGTCTTGGTATTCTCCTGGTGCCCCCAAAGAAAAATGATCAGGTGCCGAATCATCAGGATGTATTGCTCGATGCTTTCTTCCAAGTCCCAAAGCTGCTTGGCCTAGAACTCAGGGGGCTCGGGAAGTTCAACAACAGAAATCTCTTGGATTTGCACCTGGATCCCAGCAGACTTGTTATTTCCTTACCTTCATCAGAAGGATTATAAAGTACAACCTTTATTGTCACAGCCAGAAATGCTTTTCATAAGCAGAAGCACAGATGAGAGGAGACGTAAGCTTTGGAGCTGTGGTGAGTGCAGGGACTAGGAGGTTAGAGTTGGGTCTAGGCTGAGGAGATTGTGCACAAGGGATTGCACAGCAGCCTACATCAGAGTTCTTGTTCCTGGGCAGCACTGAATGGCATGTTTAAGGCAGATAACTTTCTTCTGAGGTCTTTGCATACCTTGAGAGACTAGAGTAATCTTAAGGCCTTTGCTGATCCTCCCTCTTATACCATCATGGGCTTGGATGGATGTCTATGATAAACTCTTACCATATCATTGCTCTTTGTGAACTTGACTGTTCCTGATCATCTGGGCCAAGAAACAGGGTCACCTTGTGTTGAAAGGTGGTTAAATCTGGAAAAAACTCCCTGTCTATAGATAGTCTCCATGCTCATCTGCAGTGACTGCTCCTAGCACAGGTTGAATCTGATAGGAGCCCCATATCCTATTGAGGGAATGCTGATTATGTGGCAAACTCAGGCCTGCATATGGACTCTGGGAATGCTGATTATGTGGCAAACTCAGGCCTATATATGAACTCAGCCTCCATCTGGGGTCTAGCTGTTTGACTATACTTTCCCTTGGAAGACATTTGAGCAGCGGCAGAGAGAAGTCACTTTGTACTTCATCCTGAGCTCTTCGAGTGCTGTTGGCTATGTAACAGCCGATCGTAGTGAACGCTGATCAAGGGCTTATGATTTCTTGATGAACTCATTTAACCTAATCACAACTCAGTGAAAAAAGTGCCAATGATTTCCAACTTGAGATGTTTTGATTTTCAATTTCTCACCTTTACAACGGTTTAAAAGCCATATGCATTCAGGAGAAACTGTTACTCTGAGTATTCGTACAACCACCTTATTTTTTGCTTTTAATATTACTATTTGATACATTACATGAGATATTCAGTGCCTTATCATAGAAAAGGCTTAGTGTTAGATTATTTTGCTTAACTGTAGGCTAATATCGGAGTTCTGAATGCGTTTTAAGGTAGGCTTAGAACTAAACTATGATGTTCATTAGGTTAGGTGTTACTAAGTAGATTTTTAACTTAGTATACTTTTAGTTTAATGATTGCTTTATTGGGATGTAACTCCATCATGATCTGAAGAACACGCTTTATCTTTTCCCTTTTATAGATGAGAACATTTATAACATAGAGGGGCTAAGATATTTGCCCACAGTCTAACAGCTAGTAAGTAGTAAAGCCAGGATTCAAACCCAGACAAATACACACTCTTAACCCTGTGCCACCTTCATAGGATAAATATATATGTAATATGACAGCCCGTTCTAACCTTTGAAATGCTAATAGAAGATGCATGTTTTTAACACACATTATTCATGCTTTTAAAGACATTCAAGAAAATTAAACAGCAATTTCATCTGCAGATTGCTTAGATCCAATTAGCAGACTGACATGTGCTAATATTGGAGAGAAGATCATAGAAAACTAGGTTACAAAATATTCACAGGTGTCAGTGATTTATATGAAAAGGCTTCTGTACCAGGTTGATTCTTTTTGTCTTGTTGGTCTATCTTTTTCTTTATCAAAATTAAATTTAATATCTTTTAATACTAGATATATTCTCAATCCATTCCAGACCCTGGCTTCACCAGTTAAGTCTAATAATAGATTTTGATTGCCAAATTTGAATACCCATATGGTCATATTTGAAGAAGTCTACGTTTAAAAATATTTGAAGAAATTAAATAAAGGATAGAATAACAAACAAGACAGTATTAGAGTTATTTGGTAATCATGATTTTTTTCCTCTATGGATTCCTAACTTATAAATAAACTAAAACCTTTTAAGAAACTCCAATTTTATTCCTTTAATCAGTCTCATGGCAATTTTTACTGGTAGCTTTCAAGATCTAAGTCTTGTGTTAGTATTCACAGTAGCCTCTAGTTTCTAAGTGGTATGGGGAAGAAGGAGATATGGAGACTAGGACCTCCCACACATTTTCCATTCATCCCCACAATGTAATAAATGTTTCAAAGAGTAGGAAGCAACAGGAGGTGGAGGGGGCTTGAGTTGTGTTGGGGAAGCTAGGGACCTGAAAGAGCCTGTGACTTCCCAGTTATAGCTGTCTGGCCTGGAAGGTTTATGCTAAGCTTATTTCTGAGCAGGTCAGTATTAGACCTAATTTTGGTTAAAGCACAAAATTACTGTGGATTTGGGGACTGTTCTGACTCCTGACAATCTTTGCTAGGTTGGGCTGCAGTGCCAGGACTTATTTTTCCATAGCTTCCCTTTTGGCCTCTAGCCTGGGGTGTTTTCAGCCCTAGAACTAAACTGGCAAAACCAGAGGCTTAAAGGCTCACATTCCCCTGGGTCCTGAAGACTGAAACCTGATTGCCACTAAATCCTTCTTGGAGAAGGATAATCTCTACCTTTCCCTAAACTGGAACATGTTTCAGTGGCTTGTAGCTTTTGGGGACACAAACTGGAACATGTTTCAGTGGCTTGTAGCTTGGCTTTTGGGGATAGATTTTTCTAGTTAGAGAAAGAACGGTCTTTGCATGATTCATGATCTCCTGGAACCTGGATGAGTAGGATGGCAGAGATGCAGAGAGGAGAGAGGGTAGTTTGATTTTTTTCACCTCTTCAGAAGAGACTGCTCTTCATGGATTCCCTATTGATCTATATCTATATCTATCTATCTATATCTATCTATCTATCTATCTATCTATCTATCTATCTATCTATCTATCTATCTATCTATCTATCTATCTATCTATCTATCTATCTATCTATCTATCTATCTATCTATCTATCTATCTATCTATCTATCTATCTATCTATCTATCTATCTATCTATCTATCTATCTATCTATCTATCATCTATCTATCTATCATCTATCTATATCTATCTATCATGTATCTATCTATATCTAAATCTATCAATCATCTATCTATATCTATCTGTCACCTATTATCTAGTTGTTTCTATGTATTCATAATCTCTCATTTATCTTTCCCCATCTCTCTATTTCCTCCTTTTTCTTTTTGAAATTTCTTTCCAGATATAATTTAATGAAATTTCTTCATTGCTCACCCAGGAGACGATTTTCCCTCCTAAACCATGAGCCTGTGTTTAAACTGACACAGTACGCAGCACAGGGATTCTTACAGGCCTTTTCTATAGGGACCCTCAAGAATTGATGCACATATGTAGTCAGGAAGGAGGTAGGGGGTGTATAGGAGATGATTCCATAAATATGTAATCTTATTCTATCATCTTTGGCAATGGATATTTTCAGCATTAATAATATTAGAAATCATCAGAGCTAACAGAAAGAAGCAGCCTAAAATATTGCTTAAGAGTATGGGTGCTGGAATTATGCTGCCTGGGTTTGTGCCTTGGCTTATTTACTTGCCAATTTTATGACCTTAGGCAAGTTACACAGCTACTTGGCTCCCCAGTCTTCCCATAGGCAAAATGGAAATGATAATCATATCCACTTCATAAGGGAGTAAATAATAAATAATAGGTTTTAATAATTTTGTAGTCCTCATTATGTGGCACCACCATTTTACATGCTGTACGCATATTCTCATTTAATCTTTATAATGATCTTATTTATTTATTTATTTATTTTGGAGAGGTTTTTGCTATGCGGCGCGTGCATTCACAAGAAAGACAGATACAGACAGAGAGACAGAAAGCGAGAAATCAGTCCCCAGGGGGTGTGGGCACACCGCAATCCCTTCTCTTCTATTCTCCTCTTGGGATCTTGGGCACACATGCACATGCTCCTGGCATGAGTTTAAGTCACCAGGTCTGGGACTTGAACTGTGGTCGACTACATGGGAGTCCAGTGATGTAGCCATCACACCATCTGCTGGTCCCAAATCTTTATAATGATCTTAAAAGATAATATTGTTGTTAAGGGATTTTAGGGATGAGAATGCTGAGGAACAGATGCACGAGCTTTGGAGTGAGGTGGAATGTGATTGTAGCCAGTGTCTTCCACTTACTCTTAATTTGGTCATTGACAGTTTTCCTCATCTGTCAGCCTCTAGCAGGGTAGACAGGAGTGGCACCACTCACAGGCCTTGACAGGGGGAGACTTCAAGAGACACTGGCTGTGAAATCCTAGCATGGCATCTGGTTAGTATTGCATTCTAATAAATGCCTACCATGTGCCCAAAGATTTGTAGTCTTCCCCATGCTCACAACCACTCTGTGAGGCCAGAATTACTCTCTTTTTTTCACATTGCAAAGACGCAGCTCTTTGTTAAATTCCTTTGTTGCCTCTGCCATGTCAGAGCAGCACAAGGAGGAAGCAGCCTTCCTTATGGCAGACACTGCTTCAATCTTGGGTCTTGGAGTGTGAAAGGTAATTTTGGCACTGCATCCAGAGGATGAGCCATGATCTGTGTGAAAAGGTGGTAAAACTGGGAGTGATGGGAAGCAGAGAAGAGTGGCTGGACTGATACGAACACTGTTAATCTTAGAAGGTGATCTTGGTCCTGTTCAAATCTCTGCATCTGTTTTGAAAGGAAATGAGATTAGAAAGGAGAGAAAAAGCAAGAAAAGCTGGCCTTTAAGTCATCCTATGGGCAAAGAATCTGATAATCTCGAAGTGCCAAGAGGCAAAATTACTCTTTCCTTATGTGAAATAATGAAGTGAATAGCCTTTGTCTTTAGACTGACTTGGATTTCAACTCCATTACTACCACCTCAGTTCGTGATGTAGAGAAAGTTACTTAGCTTCTCTGAGCCTTGATTTCCTCACTGAAAAATGGAAAAAAGACTATCCCATAGGGCTAGAGAATTAAGTAATCTGTGTAGAGTGCATGTTATTTTCTGATCCTTACCATTATTGAATGAATTTAGGTCTCTGAAAAAGTATCAGGAAAAAAAAAGAGCATTGTAAAAAGGGGGATGAATGAATTTAGGTCTCTGAAAAAGTATCAGAAAAAAAAGGAGCATTGTAAAAAGGGGAAAAAAAAAGAACATGGCAGATCAAGATGGCTTTAACTCTACTGCAGTGATGTGTGGGATTTAGAAACCTCAGAGTAAAGGGATGTCTAAATTGTCAGATGCCTGAGAAGGCTGTTCTCTGATTCTTCTTCAGCTGGGATTGTGGACATGTGGTTGTCCTCTTGGCCTGCTCTGGACAGAAGGTTGGTACAAACCTATATGATTCTATGCTGGGCATCCTGCTAGGTACTTGGTGACAATGATCAGGAAGATAATCATTCTCTGGTCCAAGACACAGGAGTTTTCCTCCCACCCCCAACTGAGTAGCCCCTCTTGACCTCCTCCGTGTATGTAGCAGCACACTTCATGCTTTCTTCCACTATTGTCAATGTCTATTGTCCATTTTCCCTCCAGGAAGGGGAATCGGCAAGGCAGTTTCTGGCTCATGGTCAGGTCCTACCACTATGATAGCCTAGCCTGAAACCCACAATGACAGGAGGGCTCTTTCATGTGGATTGAATGTATGATATCCCCTTTGGTTATACAGAGTTGCAGCCCTGACCTGATAGCTGCTCAGATGTGTTTGCAATAGTTAGATTGTGGTGTGACCTGTCATTAATGGAGGCCTGGGCAGAGATACTAAGCTCAGCTGGGGAGATCAGAGGATTCAAACAGGTGAAATGACTTCCACTCTGATCCTTCCCTCAGCCAGAGATATCTCCGCAGTTTGATACAGAGATGTCTGAAGAATAGGAGCAAAAGAGAGAATGATGGAATTTTGATATTGTCCAAGGCCTTAGATACTTTCAATATCTAAGACTTTCACTGAATGTGGGGAAGTGAGCTAACATTATGAAGAATACGGTGTGTATTATAGGTATTGTGTGAGGTATCTGATTACAGAATAAGCTGGCTCATGCATAATGAAAACAGATCCAGAAAATAGAAGCCTTTCAAGGTCACCCAACTTTTATAAGAATTCACAATTAAAAATGGCTCATGTATTTAAAAACATAAAAATGCACAGTGGCTATTCAGAATATTTAAAAAATTTGTACAAAATAATATGGAAAATATAGGCATCTCAACAGAAAAATGAGTAAAAGACTTCAAAAGAACTTTTACAGAAGAAGATAATTAAATATTTAGCAAACATATGAAAAAGTGCTCACTTTGTTAGGAAAACATGCACTAAAATCACAAGGCAATCCTTCTACATACCCCTAGATAGCTATAATTTAAAAGGCCAATAAAATGAAGTATTGAACCCTCCTTACAGTGCTGCTGTGGGTGTAAAATGGTACAAGCACTTTTTTAAAAAAGCTGTTTATTTATTCTATGTGTGAGAGAGACAGGTAGAAAGAAAGAGAAACAAAGGTGCCTCCCCCCCACCAGAATCTTGGCACTGTGATCCCTCCAGCATCAGTCAGCTCCAGATCATGGGCATACATAAGGAGGACTCATAGCAGCAGGCTGGAATTCTCCCATGTGGGTCAGCGTCACAGAGCAATCACGTTTTACACAGTGCTATCCTCTGGGCTCTATAATCACTTCTGACAGCTGTTTGGAAGATCTCCTGAAGTTGAATCTATACCCAACCTGGTAGAGCAATTTCACTGCTAGGTACATAACCAATAAAAATGCATTCATGTGTTCACAAAAGACATGTACTATTGTGTTCATGAGAGCACTAGTCATACTTAGCTCCAAACTTGAAACAACTTGAAACATTGTGTTATATTCACACAAAGAAAAAATTATGAAGCAATGAGAATGAACAAATTACGATAATATGAGGCAATATGAATAAATCTTACAAAGTTAAGTGAATGGCATAAATGAGTATACACAGTATGATTCTATTATATAAAGCTCAAAAATAGGCAAAATAATCTGATATTAGACATAAGGAGAGTGGTTATAATGGAAAGGGTGGAGTGACTGAAAGGGGTTACTAGAGGGATGTAGGGAGCTGACAATATTCTGTTTCTTTTTTTTAAAATTTATATTATCATCATAATCTTCTTTATATTACATTGGATTACATATAACTTTACATTGACTTCCATTGCTTTTTCAAAAGGGAATGCCATGCATATCAGTCAATACAGAGACATCAATCTCCCTGCTTTATCATTCAATGTCTTTTCCATGCATTTCCCAATCATTACTATT
>NW_006159505.1:404082-448584 GCF_000334495.1 Tupaia belangeri chinensis | reverse complement strand
AATTTTTTTTTCCTATGTTTGTCCCTCTGCCCTGTCTCACTCTCCCATTACAATATCCCTGCTATATACAGTTGTCTTCCAGAAGAGTTACTGAAAAAGTGATACATACAAGTAAAGGGAGAGAGGCCACGAGTTCCAACCATCAGCTCATAAAGTTTTTGGCAATAGGGAGCATAAACTCCACTCAGGGTTGGATTAAGGGAGGGTCTCCTGCAGATCCACAAGTGTAGGTGAGTCTCCAGGGAGTGCAGTTTCAGGAAAGCAGTTCTGGTACGCAGGGATGATTATCAGCTGATGCGGCACAGCAGTCATCTTGTAGTTACCAGGAATGGTGTTGTGGGGATCTGCAGTGTGAGTTGTCCTTGGGTATCTGGCTTCCTTAAGAATGGCAGAGTAGTTCTTGTTTTCCCCTGAGGTAATGCAGGGCTGGTAACTATCATCTTCTCAAGTTGCAAGTTCTTCAACCTTGTTTTCGGCCTCTGGGCCATCCAGCGCCGGAGAGGCCAGGGAGACCGGGCCCCCGGAGGGGGGGCCGGCTGTTCAGCACGTGGCTACGCAGGGGCACAAGCCCCCGGCCACGGGGCCCCCAGAGGGGGGTCAGGCCGTTCCCAGCGCACGACTGCACAGGGGCGCAAGCCCCCGGCCCAATATTCTGTTTCTTCATCTGTGCATAGCAAGAGTGTTTTTTGCTTTGTGAAAATTCATCAAGTTTTACATTTAAGATATACAGGCCTTTCTATGTATCTTCTATAGAAAATAAAAATCTGTCTCTGGAGAGAGAGAGAGAGAGAAAGAGAGAGAGAGAGAGACTGAGACAATGAGAGGAAAAGTGAGAAATCACCCTGTGGTTGGCCATATGCAAGTCTAACAACATAGCTGCTATGCCATCTACTGGCCCTCAAAATATTTTTTAAATGATCAAATATGGTGAATTTGATGAGTGAAAAGATGTCTTAAGGGTAGAGTTCACAATATTTAGGGGAGAAGTGATTAAAAAGCCTAGAGACGAGGTAGGGACAAAGTCTTTCCTCTTCTAGATTCATTACAAAGATTTTGCTTAGACCTGATTCTGCGAGTATTAGGGAACCACTGGTGATTATTAAAGATGTTATCATAGGGGCTAGCAGGTGGCATAGTGTTTAAGGCACTGGACTCCCACAAAGTGACTGTAACTAGAATCCTGGATTTGGCAGCTGGAAACTCTTGCCAGGAGCGTGTGCCTAAAATCCCAGGAGAAGAAGGGATTGTGGTATGGCCATTCCCCTTGGGGGGTGATTTCTCACTTTCCCTCTCATTGTCTCTCTCTATCTCTTTGGTGAGTGCATGCACTCCATGGCAAAAACCTCTTAAAATACTTCTTTATTGAGTGACTGTCCACACAGATAAAAAAAAAAAAAAAAAAAAAAAAAGTATCATAGAAGATCTCTTCCTAAGCAAAATTTGATCACCTGCCCCCTGCTCTATACATGTACTAATTTAGATGTTTATGAAAATTTGTCATTTTACAAATATTTTTATAACAATTCTAATAGAAATTTGGAAGATGAATCAGAATACAGGAAAAATAAAATGTAACAGGCTGCTATAATGTCCAAGGAAATGATAGTGATTTAACTAGATTAGTTTCAAAGGGAGCTGAGAGGAAGTGAATAGTTGAAAGATAGTGGGCATTTTTTTTTTTTTTTTTTTTTGGTGGGGAGCGGTTTGTTTTATGGATAACAAAAAAGAGAGGCACAAACCAATGGTGGCTTTGTGGAGAGAGTTAGCAGAATTTAGAGCGTTAGCAGTTTGTGATTCTGCAGGACATTCAATCTACAATGCAGACCAATGTGAGATGCTTAGTAGATTAATGGAGATGCAGCCCTGTCTTGAGAGAAGTGAGGAGGTAGATTAATGGAGATGCAGCCCTGTCTTGAGGAGAGAAGTGAGGAAAATGTGTAGCTGAAAGTGTTACGTGAGGTTACGAGAGTAGATGGGCATCCAGCGCTACACTCTGGGCTCCTTGGTAATGATATCAATAACCCTGGGGTTCTGGAAGCTTGTGCTTCTCTGCTGTACTCTTAAGGTGATGCCCTTAAAGACCTGTCAACTTCAGTCTTCTCCCAGCTTGGGAGAAGTTCCAAGTACCTGGTTCTGTGATAACAGCTTTTATAGTAAGAGGGCTGAAAAAGATATATTTAAAAGGAAAGATTTTTTTCTACTTGGGTCCATAGCCATAGGACTGCTTGAAAGTAAGGTCAGAAGAAAATCCCTTCACCTACGTGGAATCTGGTGTACTGCTGGTGATAGCTTTCTATCACTTTATTGCCTTCTGGAACCCTCTGCACTATGTTGCGATTCTTACCCACTCAGCCGCGGCCAAAGTGGGAATTACCATTCTGGTAAGGGCTGTCCTGCTCAGCCTCCCAAAACCCATTCTCTTGTGGCGTATGCTCTTTCCCCAAAATGTCAATGAGGTGAAGCTACAGTGGGTAAGATGGAGATTACCAAAATTTACTAACTTTGAAGAACCCTTGAATACTTCATTTAAGCCCACTTATCTTCATGGAGAGAAATTTGCCACTATTGAGTAAATTTAAAGCACCAATTTTGGGCCCCGAGGGCCTTTCTAGAACAGAAATGCAGAAACCATTGGTTCCAAATCAGCGCTAAAGGAATAAACAGTCAGTGAGCATCTTAAGAGGATGGTTTTAGGGACCATCAGATGGTATAATAGTTACATCGCTGGACTCAGTTCAAATCCTGGACCCCAACACTTAAAACTCACGCTGGGTGCATATGTGTGCATGCCCAAAATCCTGAGAGGAGAATGAAGAAGAAGAGATTGTGATGTGGCCATCCCCCCAGGCGGTAATTTTTCATATTCTGCGAGCATCTTAAGAGGATGGTTTTAGGGACCATCAGATGGTATAATAGTTACATCGCTGGACTCAGTTCAAATCCTGGACCCCAACACTTAAAACTCACGCTGGGTGCATATGTGTGCATGCCCAAAATCCTGAGAGGAGAATGAAGAAGAAGAGATTGTGATGTGGCCATCCCCCCCGGCGGTGATTTTTCATATTCTGTCTCTCCAGCAAGTGTGTGCATCCTATCGCAAAAATCTCTCTTAAAAAAATAAAAAAAGAGGAAGGTTTTGAAATGCATAATTTGTTTGATTATGTCCTTTCTTGTGTATTTGTTAACACATGTGTCAGACAGGAAAACCCATCTCTAAGAAAACCCATCTCTTAGAAACTTCTTGTTTCTATAATCTCAAATTTCTATAGAAGAGTATTCTTTCTTTAGTATTTAGCCTGAGAAGGCATCTTAGAGAACAAGATTTTTGTTTACAACTTAAGTGAAAACAAAAACAGGTTTTAGGCCGAAAAGAAGGTAGTTGTTGAATTTTTTTTTTTAAGTTGTAAACAGTGAGCAGAGATCAATTTGATTTATTTATTCAATATCATTTTATTCAAAGAGAAGATCAAACTGGCTAGAAATGTAGGAGGATGGAACCCCTTACAGGAATGAGGGTTCTGCCATAACCTAAGAATGGGCTGTGGGGGCTGCTCCTCCTTTTTAGCCCACATTAGGCAGGGATTTTATAAGTAGTGATCAAATAATTGTCCGTCTTCTATTCCTAGGGTGGACAGCCGCCTCCTGGAATCACTATGTTCTCCTGCAACACCAGCACTTCTGGTCACTCTACCTTCCTCCTCACTGGCTTTCCAGGACTGGAAGCCTTTCAGCATTGGGTTTCCATCCCCATCAACTTCATTTGTGCAGTTTCCATCCTCGGTAACAGCATCATCCTCTTCCTGATTCGCACAGACCCAGCCTTACATGAACCCATGTACATCTTCCTGTCCATGTTGGTGGCCTCTGATCTGGGCCTGTGTGCCTCCACCTTCCCCACCATGGTGCGGCTCTTCTGGCTGGGTGCTCGTGAGCTGCCCTTCGATCTCTGTGCAGCACAGATGTTTTTCATTCATGCCTTCACCTATGTGGAATCTGGTGTACTGCTGGCGATGGCTTTTGATCGCTTTATTGCCATCCGGGACCCTCTACACTATACCACAATCCTTACCCGCTCAGCCATGGCCAAAGTGGGAATTGCCATTTTGGTAAGGGCTGTCCTGCTCAACCTTCCAGGACCCATTCTCCTGCGGCGTCTGCTCTTTCCCCAGATCAGTGTACTCTCTCACTGCTATTGCTTGCACTGTGACCTTGTGGGGTTGGCCTGCTCAGACACCCAGATCAACAGCTTTGTTGGTCTGGTCTCCATCCTCCTTTCATTGTGCCTTGACTCCTTCCTCATCATGCTCTCATATGCCCTGATCTTAAGAACTGTGCTGGGCATTGCATCACCGGGGGAACAGCTCAAGGCACTCAATACGTGTGTCTCACACCTCTGCATTGTTCTCATCTTTTATTTGCCCAAACTGGGGTTGTCTGTATTGCACCGAGTAGAGAAGCATAGCTACCCTGCTCTGGCAGTGCTCATGGCCAATCTGCACTTCTTGGTCCCACCCTTCATGAACCCCATTGTGTACTGCATCAAGTCTAAGCAGATCCGTCAGGGCCTTCTAAAACGCTTCCAGCAGAAAAAGGTTGATATTTCTTAGAATAGCATAAAAACTCAGAGACACATGAGCCCTGTGAGTCATCCTGGGTCTTGAGGTGATGAAGTGCAATGATGGGGAGTTAATTTTTGAGGTTTCTGAATGAGTCAGCTTTTAGTGCTGAGTTCTTTGGATGGCCCTATCAGCCTCTATAATTATAGTTTTTGGAGACTGAGACCATTGGAAAACCTACCAAAGTATCATCATGATAATCTTCTCATTTCTCCCTCATCAGAGCTAAACTGTTTTAGATTCATATACACTGATATCTCCTTTCCTAGGGTACTTAGCCACACTGAGAGGATGTGTGTGTGTGTGTGTATCTACCTGCACAGGTACAGCTCTCTTTTTCTCACTGGGTCGTTCTTTCCCATTTGGTTTTTAAGCCTAAGGAAGAACTGTAGGAAGTTATACACACCTTAATACTGGCCCGTTTCTCACAATATAATATTAACCAGCTCACTCTCCAAGATATAGAAAAAAGCTAGGTTTTGGGGAAACACACACCATGTACAATTGAAATTAATTATCTCTTATTTTCAGCTTAGAGAGTGATGTTTTTATCTTTTCTTTTTTTTTCTTTTTCCTTTCCTTTCCTTTCCTTTCCTTTCCTTTCCTTTTCTTTTCTTTTCTTTTTTTTTTTTTTGAGAGGATTTTGCTATAGGACCTATCAGCCTCTATAATTATAGTTTTTGGAGACTGAGACCATTGGAAAACCTACCAAAGTATCATCATGATAATCTTCTCATTTCTCCCTCATCAGAGCTAAACTGTTTTAGATTCATATACACTGATATCTCCTTTCCTAGGGTACTTAGCCACACTGAGAGGATGTGTGTGTGTGTGTGTATCTACCTGCACAGGTACAGCTCTCTTTTTCTCACTGGGTCGTTCTTTCCCATTTGGTTTTTAAGCCTAAGGAAGAACTGTAGGAAGTTATACACACCTTAATACTGGCCCGTTTCTCACAATATAATATTAACCAGCTCACTCTCCAAGATATAGAAAAAAGCTAGGTTTTGGGGAAACACACACCATGTACAATTGAAATTAATTATCTCTTATTTTCAGCTTAGAGAGTGATGTTTTTATCTTTTCTTTTTTTTTCTTTTTCCTTTCCTTTCCTTTCCTTTCCTTTCCTTTCCTTTCCTTTTCTTTTCTTTTCTTTTTTTTTTTTTGAGAGGATTTTGCTATAGGATGCATGCACTCACTAGAAAGACAGAGAGAGACAGAGAGACAGAAAGCAAAAATTTGCCCCCCATGGGGAATGGCCATGCCACAATCCCTTCTCCTTCATTCTCCTCTCAGGATTTTGGGCACACATGCACATGAGTCTGGCATGAGTTTAAGCCACCGAGTCCAGGACTCATATTGTGGTTGACTATATGAGAGTCCAGCAACACAGCCATTATGCTAACTACTGGTCCCAAGAGTGATGTTTTTCTCATGGTTCTCTTCATGCATATCTCTTCTTAGAACCACAAGGAAAATTTGGCTCCCCCCTGCCTCCCACCCAGAGAAGCTGCTCATTATAACTTGGGTGTAGAGTTGGTTTTTCAAGTACCAATAATAAGGGGGAACAGTCATTCACTTCCACAACAACTAATCTGCTAGGATGTAAGCTCCACGAGGCCAGGTTTTGTTCATGATGTATCTCTAGCTCTAAGAACAATGCCTATCAAACAGTAGGTGCTCAATACATACTGTTGAGCAAATTAGTAGAGTGGATAAAATGTTAGATATTCTTGACAGCTTTCAGCTGATCTTTAGGAAGAGAGAGGACTTGAATATATGAATGTCTGAGGTCTGTAGGGATAACAAGCACAGCTAAACTGGAATGGAATGAGGTGAAGATGGATGTCAGGGAAATCTTAGGACAAAGTGTGATTCTCCTCATAACACATGGTCAAGAAGGCTGTTTTTTTTTTTTAGAATTATTTTATTTTAACTTTATTTATTATTATTATCATTATTATTTTCCAGTTTGATCAGAGAGAGACAGAGAGAGAGAGAGAGAGGAAGTGAGAAAGCAAGCCATCAGGTCCGAGACTTGAACCGTGGTCGGCCATGTGGGAGTCCAGCGCCTTTAACCACCATGCCACTTGCCGGCACCAAGAAGGCTGTTGTTTTTAAGAAACAGTTTAGAAAGGATCTAAGTTTATTATGGAGCTTTTTCCAAAGTTGTTTTCAAACTTCTAGAAAAAGTTTACCCAGAAACTGAAGGATGTGTTACTCTATCACTGTCATTGCCTGTCTGCTCGGTCCTAAAATACCCATACATTTCTTGAAGAATTTAAATAAGATTGTTCCTGGTAGAAAACAGTTGTTTAAATTTAATAGAAGAAGCCGTCATAGCACTATTATAAAGTGCTTTGCCTGTTCTTGATGGGTATTCAGATAATTGGGAATTTAATTACTGTGGTTATTTCTGTGTGTCATTTTCATAATGAACAAGAGAATGAAGAACTCAGAGACAAGAATGCAGAATGGGGAGTTGTGACTCTTGTATAAACAGTCCTGGCTGGAAAGGCTGTTTTCCCTGCTAGATTGTATTTAGATTTGCCACTGTACACAGATACCAAGAAACTCAGAACACTTTATCAGCAACTAGAAGGAGTAATTGGCAACCCTGTGTGCCTGAAGGTCCTAAGAGAAGAAGCAAAGATGAAAAAAGTCATGAGTTTAGAGTTACCATTTTGGAATCGTATGCCCAATAGTAGCCAACCAAAATTTTCAGTAAATTTAGTTTGACTGGCCACTTTAGAAAAGGGGATAATTTGAAAAGATAGCTTGAGCTATAGGACAAGGCTTTTTTCCTTTGGAGAGATTTTTGCTATAGGACATGTATACTCTCCAGAGGAACAGAGACAGAGCAACAGAAAGTGAGAAATGTGCCCCTGGGGGAGAATAGCCATGTTGTAATCTTTTCTCCTCCCAGAATCTCGGGCATGCATACACACGTGTCCTGGGTGAATTTAAAGCCACCGGGTCTGGGACTTGAACTGGAGTCAACCATGTGGGAGTCTAGCAACATAACAACCACACCATCTGCTGCTCCCAGGTCAAGGTTTCTCTTTAGGGCTACATATCTTGGGCTGAACAAGCAACAAACTGTTACATAGGCCCCTCTGTGTGCTTTACCTACCAACCTATAAGGCAGATTCTAACTGGGGAGCGAGCCTGTCTATTTCACTGAGCTCCAACCAATCTGTATAAGAAACTCTGGATTGACATGATGGTATTCAGGGCCATAAGCCTCCTTTGGCCAGTAAACAACCAAAACAGCTAGCAGGTGGTGTGGTGGTTAAGGCACTGGACCTCACATGACTGACTTAGCAGTTTGAGTTCCAGACCTAGAAGCTTAAAAACACATGACAGGGACATGTGTGGGCATGCCCCAAATCCAGAGAGAAGAATGGAGGCGAAGAGATTGCAGTGTGGCTATCCTCCCTGGGAAGTGATTTCTCACTTTCTCCCTCTGTTCCAGTGAGAGCAGGTGCCCTAAAAAATCTAAACAGGCAAAACAGAACAACAATAATAAACCACTATATTTAGAGATCTGAGGCTGGAAAATCTCTATTAAGAGGGTTAACAAAACAAAGCTTGGCTATTAGGCATCTGATCTAGGATTGTAGGAATCCTTGGCTTTGTCATGTTTGCCCTTTTTCAATAGTGGCTCTGAGTCTGGAGACTTCTCCCACCTTAATTCCTACCTATAACATGGCCGGTTTTATTGCTGGACACTCCACAGCTACACTGACATCAAGAGCTGGAAGGGATTTGGAGCTCTTTCTATAGCTCTGTAACTTTGTTTTTTGGTGCAGACATTTCAGCACATCCCACTTTACTGTTTTTTGGAGAGGTTTTTGCTATAGGGTGCGTGCACTTGCCAGACAGATAGAGACAGAGAGACAGAAAGGGAGAAATCTGCGCCCAGGGGGATGGCCATGCCGCACTCCCTTCTCCTCCATTCTTCTCTCGGCGGGATCTTGGGCACGCATGCACACACACCCGGTGTGAGTTTTAAGTCACTGGGTCTGGGACGCGAACTGCAGTCAGGTATGTGGGAGTCCAGCGACATAGCCATTACGTTAACTGCTGGTCCCCCCACTTTACTTTTCTTCACAGGCCCATTACTGAAATATCAGAGCATGACACAAGAGGGAGTCCTGAGATGGTTAGTCTCTAAAAAGTTTGATCCTACTTTAGCCAGTTAAATACTATCAGGGTATGATGTATGGTGATTTTTTTCAGTTTTGGCATCAGTTAAAAAAAAAGTCTGTGTACATGAATATAAATCTTCTATTATTTTTTGAGAGATTTTTGCTATAGGACACGTGCACTCACTGAAGAGACAGTGAGAGATAGAGAGACAGAAAGTGAGAAATCATCCCCCAGGGGGATGGCCACATTGCAATCCCTCTTCTTCCATTGTGCTCTCATAATCTTAGGCACACATGCACACACACCCGGCATTAGTTTCAAGCCAGAGGATCCAGGATTCCAACCGTGGTAGACTATGTGGGAGTCCAGTGATTATAACCATTCTACCATCTACTGGTTCCCATGAAAATAAATCTTTTGTCACTTTTTATGTTAATCAGACTGTCATCAGCCCATGCAGAAAATCTGAGTTGAAAAATTTCAGTTCTAATTCATAAACATATTTTTTAAAAATACCTCAATTCTGGTCCTCTCTAAGTCTTTATTTCTTTGTCATTAGAAAGTCTAGATAATACCTTCCTTGCTGAGATGTGAGAATTTAACTATATAATGTACATAAACCACTAAATCCAGCAACACAGAACCTGTTTAATGTTTGTGTGGTTATTTGATAAGTGTTTGCCTTTCCAGTTTACTGCAAGCACCATGAAGCCATTTGTTTTTCATGATTTGCTTAACTCTAGTGCTTTACGTGGCCCTCAATATTGTAAATCAGTTATGCTAAATAAATGACAAATAAGTAAAAGACTAAATTACCTAGCAAATGATAAACACAATTGATTGTATAATTCTTTATTGGGATCTGTAGATGGGAACATTTGTTATCATGAATATCATTATTATTAGCATTATATAATTTGTGTAAGATAGTTTTGATTTTAGAAGGGAAAACTCAAATATTGGTTGGTTTGTTGTAAATTAAAAAAAAATTGAGGTTATATTGCTTTGTAGAAACTCTAGGTTTATTAATTCAGAACTAAGCTTCTCAAGGACTTCAGGTTCCAAGGAAGTGGATCTCAATCCACTCTAAAAGAGATCTGCATAGGTAATTCCAGTTACCAAGGCTAGTACTGGAGTACCTGAATGATGCCTTAAGACTGGGTGGGGTCTTTGGTGGCTGAGGAGTGAGTGACTGACTTCGTACATTTTTAGGTCAACTAAAAAATTGGTGTACACCCTTATGCTAGACCTGGCTGCTAGCAACTAAGGGAATATGTGAGGGATGACCCCAGACAAGATGAGGAGGAAGAGAAGGCTTATAAAAACTTGGGTACACGACCCCAGTTTTTCAAAGCCAAATTTTCCCAAGGAGTTTAATCTGCATTACTCATTAATTGGCCATGGGATAAATGATTTCCTAAAAGCCCACTGTAAGGAAAAGAGATATTTTTCCCTTTCTACAGAAGGAAAAAAAAAAAAGGAAGTCTGTGGTGGTTGATACCATGAACAATTGCTGTGAATTCACTCAGAGTGAGGTGAAGTTATGAAGAATGAAAAATTGTGCATGTTGTAAGGTTTGTAGTTAGAATAAAGAAAAAATGGCCTTTTGAGAAATATCTGTCTAAATGTGTTTTATCTCCTCCCATGGACCAATATAAGAGAATAATGTGAGGGAGATAGGAGAGAAATATGTCAACTGCATATTTGACATAGGAAAGGACCTGGAAGGGAGAAAGGATATAGAGAAGAGAAAAGGTCGACTGCATTCCTAGGTCTTACTAGTCTATCAGGCCTTGCTGGGGAGTAGGTTAGCTCTTAACCTGGTATTAAGAAATGCCACAAGTTTTTGTTTTAGGAACTGTTCTAAGAATACCCATATAACAATTTTTAGGCATCTGAAATACAGCCTAGTTTTCAAACTCCAGCTCTGCTTTCATCTTCTCTGACCTGAGTAATTTCTCCTTTTTATTTAAGCTCAATTTCCTTCTTTGTAAAATTAAGATAACAGCCTTATCCAATAAAGATGTGAGTATTGAATGGAAATTGTCTATCTATATATCTATCTATATTATATATATATATATATATATACACACACATACACATACATATACATATATACACATACACATACATATATATATGTATATGTGTGTATATATATATATATACATATATATATATATATATAATCTCACAAAGAAATACAATAAAACATAGGAATGTGCAGATATAACTTACTTAATGTAAATAATGAGATGTCTCTTGGGTGCCAGACACTGGAGACCATCACTTTGCCTAGTTCTCTGCTAACACAACTACCTTATACCTAGACCACAGAATGATGCCTTAATTTATGCCACTATTTCCCGAAGCTCTAGGAATTCTAAGACACCTAGCTTCAAGTACAGGTTTGAGAGTTATCTAATTTCCTAGCATTCTGACCTCAAACAAACATAATTTTGCAATACGATGAAAACTCATTTGAATATTGTGATACATTTTCTGAGTACTTTATGAAAATGACATTTAACCGTTGAATATCACAAAAGGCTAGCAAGGCTTCTGCCTCTTTATGGAGGGAGAAACTCAAATGATTGTGTTTCCCAAGTGGGTGGGCTTGCCCTCTCACATTGCTAACACACTCTTCCTGAAAGGCCTTTCTAAATGACAGGATTCTATTTATTTTTCAGTGTTTAGACAGGACTTTTCATGTAAGGTAGTGTTTATACTCCCCACCCACTATATTTCTATTTCTCTGTGTATAAGCATTTATAAAAAAATTATTGCAGTATCTATATGTCTTCTTCATAGTCAGAATTTTTTGCTGCATGTCATCTTGTTTTTTTCAACTTTATCCCAGGTGTTATTGATGTATAAAGACGTAAAGTGCTGTTGAATGAGTAAATAACATTTCTGTTATGAATAGGGCACTGAGAGTTTAGATATTCTTATGTTGAAGAATTTGAAATTAATACTCTGACAATGGTTAGAGACATGTTCTGAAGCTACAGCAAAGCCCGTATAGAATGCTATATCCACATTGTTTATAAGAGTCAAAAGGGTAAAACGACCCAAATATTCATCAACTGATGAATGGATAAACAAAATATGGTACTTTCATACAATGAAATATTATTCAGCCATGGAAAAATGACATCCTAATATATAACATGAATAAACCTAGGAAATATTATGCTAAATGAAAAAGAATCAGTCACAAAATATTACATATCATATATTTCCATTTATATGAAAGTCTAGGTAGAGAAATCTGTAGAGATAGAAAGTCAATCAGTGATTGTGTAGGGCGATGGGAGATACAGGAATAAAGGAGTGATAACTAAAAGATATGGGGTTTATTTCTGAAGTGATAAAGTTGTTCTAAAACATGACTGTAAATAAGACTGATGTGGTAATGGTTGTATATATTTATGAGTATACTAAAACATATTGAACTGTATGTAAAATGGGTAAATTGTATAGAATTTGAATTTGAATTATAATCTCAACATAGGGGATTAAAAATGAAAAGCAAAGACCAGAAACAAGACAAGAATGTCTATCCTACTAATTATATCCAACATGGTGTTGGAGGACCTAGTCAGTACGGTATAATTTTTAAAAAAATCATACAATAAAAATTCTATCAGTGAAAATTTTAAGAATAAACAAATTGACTTTAAACTATAAATAGTATTGCAACAAACCTAAAAATAGCCAGAATTACTACTTCATTTTTCTTTTTGGATTTTTTGTATTATTTTTTATTATCATCATAATCTTCTTTATATTACATTGGATTACATATAACTTTACAGTGTATTACATTGCTTTTTCAAAAGGGAATGCCACGCATGTCAGTCAATACAGAGACATTAATCTCCCTGCTTCAACATTCAATATCTTTTCTATGTTTTCCCCAATCATTATTATTATTATTCTAATTATTTTTTTAAAACAGTCAATCGCTATTTCTCATTTTGCTTGTAAAAAGACTTTGCCCATCATGAAATACTTCTCAGACCAAACCAGTTGAGAATACTATACATGTCATCATCAACAGTTAATAAGCCATATCTGTTTCTCACTAACGTCCTGCCTCTCTATTGTTCTCTTGCTATCTTACTATAATGTTATTATTATTAAGATAGTATAGTTTTGACATAGGATACATAAATTGATTAATGAAAGTGAAAAGAAAATCCAGAAATACAACCACACATAAAGGGTTGACTGATTTGTGAATTGTCAAGGCAATTCAATTTGGAAAAGAAAATATTTTGAACAAATAATGCTGAAACAGCTGGATATTTGTGAAAAATAGATCTTGAGTTCTACTTCATGCTGTATATAATTTGTATGCTGGATCACAGAACTAAAATTAAAAGCTAAATCTACAAAACACAGCACTAAATATGAATAGCACTGATTATTTGAACTTCATCATAACTAAGAATTTCTTTATCAAAAGATACCAGTAAGAAAAGCAAAAGGCAGACCACAATTGGACAAAATATTTTCATTGTGTGTGTACCAGATAAATGGCTTGGATCATTAGTATAAAACAGTTTAAATCAATAACGCATCTAAAAACTTCATTAAAAATGGGCAAAAGACTTTAACAAACATTCCACAGAAGAAATATGCATGAACAGTAAACACATGAGAAGTTTTTCAACATGATTAATGGTCAGAAAAATGCAAATTAAGCCCATAATGAGTTACTAGCTTACACTTACTGGAATGGTTTAAATGGAAAAAGCAAATTAACAATATCAAGGATTGACCAGGATGTGAAACCACTGGGAGCTGTTATACGTCACCAGTGAGATTATAATGAAGTACAACCTACTTTGGAAAAATCATTTGGCAGGTTCTGTAAAGTTGTCTTCTGATCCAACAATTCCACTTCTACATTAAGAAATATTCATAGCAGCTTTATTTATAATAGCCACAAATGGGAAACAAACCAAGTGTCCAAAAGGAGATGTACTTTGGTATGTCTGTACAATGGAATATTATTTAACAATAAAAAAGAATCAACAACCAATGCATGGAACAATCTCAAAAACATTCCACTGGGTCAAATGAGTTGAACACAAAGGATACATATCGTATAACTCCATTTATAAGAATTTTTAGAACAGGAATTTTTATCCAAACTGATAAAAAACATCTAATAGTTGTCTCCATAAGGGGAATGAGGATTTTGCCTGGAAGAAGAAGGGAACCTTTTAGGATGAAGAGAATACTCTGTATCATGATTGGGGTGGTGGTTATATTGATAAGTGTATTGCCAAACTGTAGATTTAATATGTATACATTTTATTTATGTAAATTATAACTAATTTAAAAAAAGAGAAGTTTGAGAATATAGTTCCAAATAGGACATAGCCATTTTTAATTGACTTTCATTATAGTTTGAGGTAAGTATTTTGGGGAGTTGAATTTATCATGTTTTGGCTTCTGACTATGTGGCAACTTGGCATGTCTGTGGGAAAATGACTACAAATCTCATGTTTGCTGAGACCTGCAGTGAAGGAAGAATTATTTAAATGGCTTCAGGTTCAGTAATGGTTCAGTAACGTGGAAGTCACTGGAAGTACATGGAAACATTTTGCTGAGCTCGCATATTAAAGAGGTCACAGGTTATTTACCTTCCTGAATGGCCATTATATCTACAACATCAAGAATGATTTTTAGTATATTGCATGTTCTCAGACATGATGATGTTAGGAAAAAAAATCCTTTGTCCGTGGATTAGAATTTATTAGATTCTTGGTTTTAGAACCTAGATTTATAGGAACTCAGGTGGTTAAAAGGGTAAAAAGAATATAATTTAGAACTAGAAAGTTCTGAGTTTGAATTCTAGCTCTGACATTTACTTATTTCTCTGTGTGATGCACAGAGTTTGCCTAGGATGATTTACTTTCTTCCTTGGTCAAGTTACTGCTTTCTTAATTTTCTGCCTCCAGTTCTGCAAATAGAGAGGAATTATTTGTCTTTCATGAGAAAGTTATGAGGTTATAGAGTAAAACAGTGTCTGCCTTTTGGGTGCATTGCAGAGTGTACTAACCCATTACCTCTACTGGATGAATGAATGGCTGTTGACTTAGGTCACTCTGAGCCTAAAGGTGTCTCCCTTAGGCTAGAGGCTGTCTCCCATCTAGCTTTTTCTTAGCTTATTAAGGTATTTTATCCAAGTATTTACCTATTAAGTATCTGTCTGCAGATTCTGAGCAAAGATGTCAGAACCAGAATTCCTGAGAAATCTGGAGCCCAAAGGGTCTTCTAGTGCAGCTGTAACTTTCACTTTTAACAACCTACTCAGGAGGACGAATGGGACTGAGTTCATTGTTTCCTTTCCAAAGAAGAAACCTGGTCCTTTCCCTGAACCCTTGAGATTTGGTAGAGGTTCTGTATGGCCACTCTCAGGGAACAGAAGAAGATATTTGGGATGCCAGATTTGATATCATCTAGCCTGAGGCTTCACTAAAACACCTCGTACCCAGACATGATCAAAGGCTTCTGAGGAAGCAGGCTTTCCTTCTCATACAGAGGTGGGGTGAGATGAGATGGGTCCTAGGGCACTATTTACCCTGAACAAATTAGTACTTTACTCAGTCCCTTCAGTCTACGTGCTTTCCCTAATCATACTAGTTTCATTTGGTTTGGCCACTCTCTCCTCATATGTGTTTCCTCTGGCTAACATTGAATAGTCACGATGAAAGGAGAACTTTTGACTTAACCAAGTTTATGCCTGTATATTTTAGCAAAATATTTGGCCCATAATGCATGCTCAGCGACAAGATGAAAACTTTAATCTTCCAGAGAACCTTCCTAGATGGACGTTACACCTTGTTGCTTATTCCTCTGTGTGATGCACACAGTTTGCCTAGGATTATTCTTCCTTTTTTGTTGTCCCTATGGCCAATTGTTGAGTGCTCTGTCTAGCTGTCTGATTCTGTGTGTGAGTATAAGTTTCTTTCCAGTCAGAGTTAGAGTTCACTGAGAAAGGTATCCATGGATCTCTATCAGAGTAGGAATACCTGCTTATTGGTGAGGGATATTTCTCCTTGTCAGACCAGTAGCCCTATCTTTTTTGTTTTATCAAGGTCTCCTGGAAGGTAGAAACAACATAGGTCAACAGAGTGGGATTCCTTAGTTGGCTATCATCTCTCTGGTTGCTGTATTTCCCATTAGCCAGGGTCTCCCTGAGCTTTGTTCCATAACTGCATCATAAGTGGAAAATGGCTTAGTTATTCCACCATTTGACTTGTGCTATACCTCCTTATCAAAGTGAAGGTACTGTTGAATGTGGAATTATGTCTTCCAACCCTACTGGGGGTCACTAGTCTTGTCAATATTGCCCAAGGGCAAAGGGGAGAGGAAGATACAAACCCAAGTTGTGGTTGAAGACTTTATGATGGAGCAGGGCTCCTCTTCAGCAGTCGGAGGGCCCCATCCCGAATCTGCTTGGTCTTCATGCCATAGATGATGGGGTTAAGCATGGATGGTACAATGAGATAAAGGTCAGCCAGGAGGATGTGGATGTGCCGGGGCACATGCTGGCCAAAGCGCTGTGTGTAGAATGAGAAGAGCCCTGGTGTGTAGAACAGCAGGACGACACCCAGGTGGGAACCACAAGTGCCAAAAGTCTTAGCCCTTGCCTCCTTGGAGGAGAGGCCTAACACAGCCCGGAAAATGAGTGCATAGGAGACAGTGATGCAGATGGAGTCAGTGCCTACCACCAATGTGGCTGCAGTGATGCCATAGATGTTGTTTGGCTGTGTGCCCCCACAGGCCAGCTTCACCACAGCCATGTGCTCACAGTAGGAGTGTGCCACCACTCTGCTACAGTAGCTCAGTCTTGCCAGTAAACAGGTGAGTGGAGTCATGAGTCCTAAGCCACGAATCACAGCAGCAGCTCCCAGCTTGCCCACAGATTGTGGGGGCAGCAATGATCCATGGTGCAGAGGCTTGCAGATAGCTAAGTAGCGGTCAAAGGCCATTGCTAGTAGGATACCAGATTCTACAGCTGAGAAGCCATGGATAAAGAACATCTGGGCAGCACAGGCCCCAAAGGTGATCTCAGCAGCATTTGCCCAAAAGAGTGCAAGGAGTTTGGGTATAGTGGAGGTGCAGAGCACCAGGTCAACAGTGGACAGCATACATAGAAACAGGTACATGGGCTGGTGCAGAGCAGGCTCTGAGTGTACTACCACTAACACTGCCATGTTGCCCAGAACTGCCAGGGCATACATGGAACAGAAGGGAAATGCAATCCAAAAGTGGGATGACTCCAGGCCAGGAATTCCCATGAGTAGGAAGGATGTTGGGTTCTGATGGGTGTGGTTTGTGAGTTGCATGGCTAGCCTGGGGTAGGGTGGATAAGGAAGACCTCACTGCTTTGCTTTGAGATCTAGGAAGCCCTGAGAGATGAAGCAGCTTGGATTCGTCCTTACATTTTGGCCAAATTGCAGGAGGAAATACATGAGTCAGACTTCACGAGAAACATCCAGGATGTGAAGGTTGTAGGGCACTGGGGAATGATGCAAGGGGGGAAATGGGTTAACATGATCAAGGTTCAAAAGAGCCTTCTTCACTCTGTCTGATTCAGTGATGTCTAGGCTGCTGGCTGAGATGAGTGGCATGACTGTAGAACCCTTTTCTTTGTTAAGGTGAGTGGCTAGAAACTCAGCTTTCTTCTCTCTGTAAACCCTTTCTTGCCCATACTCTAGTGTTATTTTCTTCTGATTCATCTGTCTGTGTGACAATATAAAGGTATTTTTCGTTTTGTTTTGATTTGTTTTTGTTATAGAGTGCATGCATTCACTAGAGGCGGGGGGGGCAGAGACAGAGAGAGAGAGAGAGAGAGAGAGAGAAATCACCTCACAGGAGGATGTTCATGCAGCAGTCCCTTCTCCTTCAGTCTCTTTTCAAGATTTTGGGTATGCACACACACACATGCCTGGAGTAATTTCCACGATTCTAGATCTGGGACTCAAACCATGTAGTCAGCCATGTGGGATCCAGCACCTTAACCTCCACGCCGCCTGCTGGCCCATATAAACGTAATTTCAATGATGAAAGGTCAGGTGGATTCGATGGAAGCCTCAACTGTGATTGCTTTTCAAGATGAGAAGATGAGTACTGAAGGGAAAGAAGGAAAGGCAGGATTATCTTGAATAGATTTTTTCAAGGCATTGAGCCCAGGACCTACATTCTGACAGGTGAGGGGCTGAGTCTCTTGTAGTCTGTTATAACCATAAGGTTGCCTGGTTCATGTTCAGTACTAGGATCCTGTGCTTGCCTGAGGTGTCTGATAGGGGTGCTGGTAGATAGGTGAAATCCTGCAGCATTGTTCGATGGTAGTTATCAGACTGACTTGGCCATAATGGACTTATGGTACAGTAAGACCACTGGAAAATGATTGTGTGCAAAGGACATTCGAGTCTCACAAAAAGCAAAGGTGCAGAAAGAAAGAGAATGAGAAGTGAATTGTAATAACTGGGAATCATTCCTTGTAAACAACTATGGAGGCCACAGTTAGTCAAACAACAGTACTGAGGTTCTACACATTCACACACCTTCTATCCATTACTCACACACTCTCTTCTCGTATAGTCCCTCATTTACATGTTCCTTTTTGCTTTTGCTTGTCTATCAGCGAGACAATAATTGACTAGTTGGCAGAGGGGAGATTGAACAAAAATGTCAGAAACAGGAGGCCAGCAGGTGATGTAGTAGTTAAGGCACTGAAATCCCACATGGTTGACCCTGGTTTGGGTCCCAGACCTGGTGACTGGAAATCATGCCAGCTGTATGTGCATATATGCCCAAAGTCCTAGGAGAATGGAGGAGAAGGGACTGTGGATGGCCATTGCCCGGGGGAACAATTTCTCACTCTTTCTCTCACTGTCTCTCTTTGCCTCTCTGCAGCGAGTGCATGTGCTTTATAGCAAAAAACAGAAAACAAAGCCAAAACAAACAAACAAACAAAAAACTTAAAAAACCCCCTCAGGCATAGAATAGTAGAGGAAGAGATTAAGGGGAAGAAAATATAGGAGAACAAGAAGCAGACATAGCCATAAGCAAGAGCCAACAAGACAAGAGGGAGAAAATGCCTCTTTGACAGGGTTTCTGATATAATGAGATGCGACTGTCTTCTCCTCACTAACTGAAACAGACAGAGGCACTAACTGCACCCTCTGGAAGTAGCCTATTTATATCTCTAATTGAAAGCCACAATACTCCTTGCGATTCCTATCCTCAGTTACCCATACCCGGAGACCTAGACAACTGCCTCAGAAAGTGGCAGAAAGGATAAGGTCTTCTAATGTAATCCAAGGAATGACTGTGGACCAGGATCTGTTTTCATCTCAGGGCCAAGGGTGGCCAACACTCTGGTATTGAACAAATTATCGAGTCCCTTTTTTCTGATCATCTTTTCCTCCATGTGTTTTCTGCTTTCTCTTCTGTGATGTCTCTCTTCCCAAGTTTCCACTATGTAGCCTGGGACCAGATATCCCCAGAGGAGAGCTAAGCTTTTTGGTGATTGAAGGGTCTGGGACTGAGGAAATCTGAATGTGGGGTACTTTGTGAAAAGGTATATCTAAAGGGGTTTTGTTTTATGAATGAGCACAGGTGTGTATTGGACCGAGCCTGTGAGTATATCTATATATGTTGCTGTGAAAAATTCATGAGCACTGCAGAGAAGACACAGACACATGCGTTTAGATAAAACATTAGGGCTATTTTCTTCTGATTCATCTTCCTCCTAAGATTAGTCAAGGAGTGACTCCCAGCCTCCTCCAGATTACTTTCCTAAAATAAAAACTCTATTTCACACTCCCTAGCCCTCCATCTTGTTCTACATTTTCTTAGCATGTGGTATAAAAAAGATTTTACCTAAAATACGTAATGAGTCTTCAAAAAGTTTGTGGAAATGCATATTATAAAAAAACTGTGCATGGATTTCTAATTTTTTTTGCATCAAAGTAAACTCATTCTTTAATTTCACTTCTCCATGAATGTTCTTAAGTTCTCATGCATAAGAATAGGCATTCATAGGGCATCAGGTGGTGTAGTGGTTATGGTGGCTGGATCCCACATGGCTGACTGCACAGTTCAAGTCCCAGACCTAGCGGCTTGTGCATGTGTGCATATGCATGTATGCCCGAAATTCTAATAGGAAAATAGATTGCAGTGTGGTCATTTTCCCTGGGAAGTGTTCTCTCTCTGTCTTTCTCTCTCTCCCTCCCTTCCTCCTCCAGTGAGCACATGTACTCTAAAGCAAATTAAAAAATAAAAAACACAAATAGGCACTCAAAGACCAGAAACAAGTTTGTCTTGTGAGAAAAGGAGCAAGTACTTAATCACCGAAGGTAGTCTTGAGCTTCTGGTAGCAACCTATCAAGAATTTAGCACTCTGATGGATGGCTGAAGTCAGCCTGACTCAAATCCCAGCTGGAGGACATTAAGTTAAATGGAATAAGTCAGGCACAGAAAGAGAAATACCACATATTTTCACTCTTATGTGGAAGCTAAAAATGTTGATGTCAGAGCAGTAGAGAGCAGAATAGTGTTTACTAGAGGCTGGAAAAGGTAAGATGGGTGGATGGAGAGCTGTTGGTTAATGAACACAAAATTATAGTGAGACAAGAGGAATACATTCTGAGTTTCTATGTCAGAGAAGGGTGACTATATTTAGCAATGACTTAATCACATATTTTCAAGTAGCTAGAAGAAAGAATTTTGAATGTGCCCAACACAAAATAATGACATATGTTTGAGGTTATAGATAGGCTAAATACCCTGCTTTGATCATTACACATTGTATTCATGTATAAAAAATTACACTGTATTCCATAAATATGTATACTTATTATTTATCGATTAAGAAATAAAATAAAATTATGTAAGTTTTTAAAAATACAAACCTGCCACTCACCAGCTGGGGGATGTCAGTTATGTAAATTGCTTAACCTGCTTCCTTATCTGTGCCCAGAGAGGACGATTCCTATTTCATAGGTAGTGTGAGGATTTTTATGGGAGACTGTTCTCTGAAGAGTCATTTGCACTACATGATACACACCAGGGTCAAAAAGTGTGATTTACTCACCTCGCTGTGGTAGCTAAAGCAGTAGGGAATTGCTGTGCAATATCAGAGCCATACGGAAGGTCTGGATTCAGATCCGCATGGATCCTGAACACTCGTCATGCCAGCACTGGCCTGTCATTCTGACTGGCTGAGAGGCTGTGGGATATGGAGGAGGACTGCAGCATAAGGAGACCCTGTCAGGGTGTATCTCTTTCTATCATTCTCTTGAAGAAAGAAATAAACTTTTAAAAATGTGAGATTAACTCTTTGGTTCATTTGCAGTGTGCCTACTGCAGGGTTGAACACATAGAAAGACTTACCAGGTCTAGGGCAGAGAGTGGTAGTAGAGACCCCAGGTGCTGCAGGGCTTAGAGTGTGGGAAGCAAAAGAGCTTGAGTATTTATTCTGCTATTAAGATCCTACCTGAGATTATTGGCTCCCTGGGGATGTGGACACTAAAAAGACTTCTGGGATGCTGGAAAGAAACAGCAACTTGAATCTAGAAAATTTGGGGTCTTGATGGGGGAGGGAAAGAAAGAACAGAAGAGAAAAACATACCCTGAGAGTTCAGTGTGGGTAGAAAGTGGATAGGTGGAGAGTTTCCTGAATACAAATAATCTGAATGGTGCTTTCCTCCTTTCTTTCTTTTCTTTTTTCTTTCTTTCTTTTTTTTTTTTTGTAAGAAATACATTTTAGAACATTTTTACTAATTTTTCCTGTACTATTTTCCTGTTTAATATTTTTATTTTTCAAAATATTTTACTGTTTTTTCCTTCTAATCTACCCCCTCTCTCCCAAATATTGGCATCTCAGTGTTTTATTTTTGGGGAAGCTACTTAATTTTTCTGAATGTCAATTCTGTAAAATAGGGAGACAATAAAAATAAAATGAGATAGTATATTCAAAATATTTATCATTTTGTCTGGATATGCTAAAAACTCGATAAAAGGTAAAGTTTTTACCTTATTATTTAATATAATTTAAAAATAAGTTACTGAACATTTAGTATATGCAAAGAACTCTGCTAGATTTTAGGGCATAGAGTTGAAGGATCATGCCCCTGTTTTATTTTTTTTAGTTTCCATGTTTTTTTCCTTTTAAAAATGTATTTATTATCATCATAATCTTATTTATATTACATTGAATCACATATAACTTTCCAGTGTATTTCATTTCTTTTTCCAGAAGAAATACCATGCATATCAATCAATACAGACATTAAAATCCCCATTTTATCATCCAATAGCTTTTCATTTTTCCCCAATTATTATTATTATTATTATCCCAATGATTTTTTTAAATAGTCAATCACTATTTATCATTTTGCTTGTAAAAAGACTTTATCCAACACCAAATACATCTCAGACCAATCCTGTTGAGAATACTATACATGTCATCATCAACAGGTAATAAACCATATCTGTGTCCCACTAATGTCATGCCTTTCTATTTTTTCTCTTGCTATCCTTCTCTATACTCTTCTCTTCTCCCACCCCATTCATGCCACTATTTTTAAGAAGGTCATAGCTGGGTTTGGAGGATGGAAAGACATATAAAATTCATTACAATGCAATGAAATATACGAAGACATAAAAAAGACACAAAAACTCATTCAGCAGAGGAGGAGTTTGCTGTGTAAGAGTTAGTCAAGGATCTAGAGTTTAGAAATAATAAGTGGGCTGGTGGAGAGGAGGCTCTGGAAGAAGAGACCACATATGTACATAGGAGGCAAAGAACTATGGGCATTTTCTGGGGATGGCTGAATACAATTCAGTCAATCTTTCCATGGGCTTTTAAAATACTCTGAGTCACACACAGCAAGTGTCCTTTTTCTCCTCTTGCCATATAATGTCTTATTAAATGTTATTTGTGTGATACAGCTCACTCTAAATCTTGCTGGGGTGACCTTGGGTAAGGTAAGTAACAACACCTAGCCTTTCATTCTTCTTTAAAAATAGGGAAGGTTCTCATGAGATACTGCATATGGGATGGCATGGTAAGTTCTCAATAGATTGCTGTTATTATGATGATTGCATTATTATCTTATTTATTTTATTAAAAATATTTATTTATTTATTTTACTGGAGATAAGTTTGATTACATTATTTTCTTTCAGTGAACTTCTTATGCAATGGATTCCATAAAGGCGGAGACTGGAGTGACTTCATCTCTCTTTCTTTCGCTGATAGTGTTTAAAAGAAGATTGTGATTATTAGGTATTGGAGGAGGGCTGTCAAGTAAATGGATGGGATTCTAACAGAATGTAGGCCAGGCAGACACAAAAGTTAATTTCAAACAATAAGCAAGTCAAGGAATGTACACTGACGACTTAATACGTATCTGACATTGTCTTGGAGACATAGAGGTTTGACAAGATGTAGGCTTTTCAGGAGCTTTAAATGAAAATGGTGAAGGGAAGACCTAGTGGGAAATGGCATGGCCCAAATAATAGAAAAGAGGGTACAGACTATTTTCTCTGAGTGTATAGGGCCCCTGGGACCCACACAAAAGGTAGATATTTCAAGAATTATAGCTTTTGGGGATTCTGAATTTTGGTCATTCTTCCATTAGTGCTTCCAGAGATACAACTTATTCTCAAGTGGCAAGACAGAAAAATGACATAGTTCTTAAACTTTCTATCAGTTCCACAGTGCTCAGAGTCAAGTCTCAAAATCTCCATTATCTTGATGACTCTCAGGGAAAGTAATTTCTCAGTGTTAACATAGAATACCATTGGGCAGATATTATTTAAAAAACAGCATTTATTCTACAAAAAATTATGAGCATCCACTACGTGTCAACATTTCTTTAAGTACTGGGACTACATTAAAGACAAAGTCTTTTCTCACTAAATGTCTGTGCTATTAAGAGGGATGTTCATTTAAAAATCAATATATAACATTAGTGGGTATTAAAAAGTGCTCCGGGGACCAGCAGGTGGTGTAATGGTTACATCACTTGACTCCTATTATTGTTGACTGTGATTTGAATCTCCCACCAGAGACTTCAAATTCATGGTGAGTGCATGTGTGTGCATGCCCAAAATCCCGAGAGTAGAAGGGATTGCAGCATGGCCATCCCCTCTGGGAGGTGATTTCTTGCTTCTTGTCTCTTTCTGTCTCTCCAGTGAGCACATGCACCTTATAGTAAAAATCTCTTAAAAAAAAAAAGTACTCTGTTGAAAACGATGTATATGATGGTATCCTTGATTAATTGTCATGTACCACATGCATACTTCAGAAAAACAAAATGTGAGCCATAAGAATGTACAATGATGAAACACTGTTAAAAAATGAAAGGGAAGGCCTGAGCAGCCGGGCCTGCACGGCCGGGGCTCTGTTCCGCGGTCTGCAGCCTGGGCCGCCTGGCCCCCGCTGCGTCTCCGGCACTGGGTGTGTCGCGCGCTCCGGGCTGATGCGGACCAGTTGAGGTCACCATCCTTCCTTTCTCTGGCCAGGCGGGTGAACGGGAGGTGGCGCTGGTTCCCACGCACATTCGCACGCTTGGCTGCCGGGCCTGCGCGTGGCCCCCGGGCCTACGCATGGCTGCAGGGCCTGGCCACTGGGCCTGCGCCTGCGCGTGGCCCCCGACCACAGGCGGCAAACTGAAGCCAAAAACAAGGAATAAGGACTTGCAACTATAAGCAACAGAAAGAAACTTTAGCTATCTTAAACCAATTGAGAAATATATTGTATAGGAGGATTTTCTCTACCTATGGACAGTGAGAAGATGATGGTTACTCATCTCTGCTTACCAGAACCGCTTTCCTAAAACTGTATTCCACGGAGACTCACCTACCATTGTGGAACTGCACGAGACCCACCCTTGATCCAACCTTGAATGGAATCTATGTTCCCTATTGTTAAAAACTTTAAACTTGTGGCCCCTCTCCCTTTACTTGCATGTATCACATTTTCAATAACTCCTCTGGAAGACAACTGTATATAGCAGAGATAGTGTAATGGGAGAGGGGGAAAGGGCAGAGGGTCAAACATAGGATAAAATATATATATATATATATATGTATACATATGTAGGAAAGTAGAAATGGAATATTATTGATGATAACATGCTTGATTAAGCCACTATGCAGTTTATCCTAGATGGGAAACCACATTTAGTATGTTGTGATGATGCTCAGGGAATGTATGTTAGGTGTAATATAAAAAAAAAAAAAGTTGCAGGAGGAAAAAAAAAACGGTAAAATAAAAGAAAAGGAAAGAAAAACGCTATTGAGTTAGCATGGCTACTATTAGAAAGACAAAAGATAAAACCTTTTTCTTTTTTTTCCTTTATTTTTATTTATTTATTTATTTTGCCATAGGTCACACGTGCTTGCTGAGGAGGGACAGAGAGAGAAAGTGAGAAATCACATCCCAAGGAGGGTGGCCATGCTGCAATCCCTTCTCCTCCATTCTCTTCTCAGGATTTTGGGCATGCACACATGCATGCCTGGCATGATTTTCAAGCAACTGGTCCAGGGCTTGAATTGTGGCAGGCCACATGGGAGTCCAACTCCTTAACCACCCTGCCACCTGCTGGCCCCTTGGTAATAACTTTTTTTTAAATTGTCAGTAGATGCCTGTACTTGTCAAGAGAGACAAAGAGAAAGAAAAAGAGGGAGAAAGCATTTCCCAGTGGGATGTGGTCATATCACAATCTTTTCAGCTCCATTTCTCCATCCTGTTAAGATTTTGAGCATACACACATGTGTACCTTGTGTGTTTTTCAAGGTTTCAGTGCCTGGATTTGAACTACATTTGGCCATATGGGATTCAGCTCCCTTATCCTCTAGGCCACAGGGTAGTCCATGATAACAACCATTGAACAAGATGTGGAACAAAGAGAACCCTTTTATACTATAGGTGGGAAGATAGGATGTGGGTTGTAGAGATATTGGTCAAAGATACAAAAATATTCAGTTTGGAGAAATAAGTTCAAGAAATCGGTTAAAATAAGAGAACTATAATTAATAACAATGTATTATCTTCTTGAAAATTACCAAGAGTAGAGTTGAAGTGTTCTCACCACTAAAAACTAAAAAAATATGGATAATGTATACATTAATTAGCTTGGTTTAGCCTTTCCAAAGGATATATATTTCAAAACAACATGTTGCAATAAATATAATTTTTGAACCACAGGTTGCATGTGTGTGTGTGTGTATGCATACATGTGCCCATATGGGTGAGAAAAAAGAGAAGGACAGTGCCCCAGGCAGAAGAAATGAAAGATGCTCAGGCCTTGATGTCTGGGATGTACTTGGTGAATCTGAGGGACAGCATAAGGACTGCATTGGGTCAGTTTCTGAAGTGAAGTGACTGAGAAGAGATGTTAAGAGACGAATTTGGAAAGGTAGCCAAGGTTCAGATAATAAATGGTGGTCTAAGGCATGATGAAGACTGGATTTTGTTTGAACTACAGTGGCAACCTGTTGGAAATTTTTGAACAGGATTCCGTTGGACTGCTACTTAAACTTGAAAAGGTCTGCTCTTGGTCCCACAGAGTAACAAAGTGGAAGAGGGTAACTAGTTCAGATGCCATTGTTATAATGACAGTGTACAATGAAGGTGGCTTTGACCAGAATGGCAGTAGTGAAGGCAATGAGATCCAAGTGGTTACACTTGGGATATACTGAAGATGCAGAAGACTGTATTTTTTATGTATTAATCAAGTGTAGAGTTATGAGACTATGTATGCTAGGTTTCAAGGAAGCCTGCAATATGAGGAACTGGGTGAATGGAGGGTTGCAGTGCAGTTGGAAACACGGAGAGAAAAGTAGGTCTACAGGGATGGAAGAAGAGAGGACTTAGTTCTGTTTTAAACATGAGAGCTTGGACATATGTATTAGATATTCAAAAATAGTTGATAAGCAAAAAAGTTTTATTTACCAATTTGAAGTTCAGGGGAGGTATCTGAGTTGAAAATATACATTTGGAAGTAATCAAAGAACAGATAAAATCTCTTCTAAAGTATTATTATAGATAGAGAAGAGACTCTGAGGTGAGGAAGAGAACTAGTCAGCAGAAGAAGGCACTAGTGGGGTAGGGAAAAAAACTTACAGTGAATATTACTC
The DNA here is from genome assembly GCF_000334495.1 of Tupaia belangeri chinensis. Taxonomy (NCBI): domain Eukaryota; kingdom Metazoa; phylum Chordata; class Mammalia; order Scandentia; family Tupaiidae; genus Tupaia; species Tupaia belangeri. The sequence goes on along the minus strand of NW_006159505.1, from coordinate 421,634 downwards.
AGGAAATCAGGAAGTAGGTAGTGCTCAAATGCCAAATGTTGATTTGGAGTTGAGTAGTATGGGGTTTAAGAATTGATTACATGTTTGTGTTTTGGTGCTAAAAAACTGAATATCCACATGCAAAATAATGGAACTTAATCCTTATCATGTACAAAAAATAAAAGATCTGAATAGAAGATCTAAAGTTAGGGCTCCATTCGTATAGCAAAAATCTCTCTCTCAAAAAAAAAAAAAAAAAAAAAAAAAAAGAAAAAAAAGAAATGTCTCATGGAGAGTTTTTTTAGAGCAAGAATAGGGGCTTCTGTAAAACCAACTTTTCATTTCAGGACAGTGACACAGTAGCAGACTCTGAGACCAGTCATAGGAGAAAAACATCTTTTTTTTTTTTCTTTGCCGTAGAACATGTGTGCTTACCGGAGAGATAGAGAGACAGAGACAATGAGAGGGGAAAGTGAGAAATCACACCCCAAGGTGTATGGCCATGCAGCAATCTCTTCTTCTCTATTCTCCTCCCAAGATCTTGGGCATGCATGCACATATGCCCGGTGTGTTTGAAGTCACTGAGCCTGGGACTGGAACCATGGTCGACCATGTGGGAGTCCAGTGATGTAACTGCTGTACCACCTGCTAGCCCCCTTCCTTTGGTATTTTTAATAGTTAATAATTATTGAGTAATAATCAGCAAAACCATTGATAATTATTTAATTATCTCATTTGACCCTCCCCCAGATTATTTTCTCAATAAGAAATTAATCTATAAGAAGTCAATCTAAGAAACAGAGGTTAAGTGCCTGTCAAGGTTATAAACTGGGATGCAAATTTACATCTCCCACTCACAACTTTAACTCACAGACTGTCCACAAAACAAAACAAAACAACATAGAAAACCCAACCCAAATAAAACAAAACAAAAAAACCTTGTCATCACCTTGACTGAGTTATCAGTACTGAACCCCACATCTGTAAGCCACAATCAGAAAGTGCAGAATAGGCAGCTGTTTGTGTATTCTAAGGAGGCTCTATTTTTCAGAAGGTGCTGTAGGAAAGAAGTCGAGAGTACAGAGAGGCACAAAGAATATTGAAATCAGACTACACCGTGCCTTGAGGGAGGCATGATTAAATGCCACAGAATAATGAGATAGTAGGGTCTGTAGGAAGCCAGAAGCAAGTACTTCAGAAGACTGGACCTGGACTGAGAAGGCCTCTAGGGTCATGCCCAGAGAACAGGCCAACCCCAGCACAAGGCCCCTTAGGGATGTTCCTAAGGAACAGGGCCCGCTGTTCCCTTTCACTCTGGGGATAAGAGCAGCCTATTATGAGGATAAAGTCAGACCCTTCCTTTCTAACTCCCTCTTTCCCAGTATCCTCTCACTGAGAGAAGAAACCTGCACCTATTTTTCCTGCAATGTATAGAAAATGAATTGAGCCTCAGGCTAAAGGGTGAGAGCATGCTGGACTAGTGGTAGTCAGGGAAACCAGGCAGTAAAGGCAATTTGTGGAATTAGGGACAAGCAGACCAGGGAGGGCTACTTATCCTGGGATCAGCTGTTCCTGGGAAGCTAGAAACTGAGGGGTACATGGGGGACACATGTACAGGAAAGAGTCCAGGGCATGTAAGCTGTGGTAGCAGAGGAAACTGGAATAATCAGAATAATGGCAGACATCAAACTGAATAGTAGCCACTAAAAGGAATAACTAAAGGCTGAGTTGAGAACCGATAGGGAAAGTGTTCAATGTTTCAGAGGAACAGGGTGGGACATGGTGAGGAGCCATAGACTCAGAGGAGACCCTGACCTCACATACCTCTTATGCCCCAACAAACAACTTATCTCTGTCTCTCCATCATTTCACTGCCTGTCTGTCTTCTACCATTCTTACCCTTGAACATCTCTGTCTCACAGGACATCTTTCTGTCCTCCTAAAACACATTATCTTCTACAAGCTTTAAACTCTCTCATCCCACTATTGTGAGATGCCCTTATTTTGTCATGTGGTCTGGTGCTCCCTTTTGTGTAGTGCATTAGAGATCACATTCAGGCAACCTTAGCTGAATAACTGAAACCATGGTAGTCACGTCCTTCCTCTATGGTTACTTACTTTCCTTCCACATTCTGAACCCATCTTAGTTGGAGCTACTGTAAGAGTTCAGGGAAAAAAAAAAAGCCTAAAATAAGTAGATGGAAATGACAGATCAGGTATACTTGCTTATTAAACATTTAGCAACGATAAGCTATTTCTTTGTCCTGCCTGGAATCCTGGAGTAGGAGTCAGAAGATGTGCAATGTAGTCCTAAATCATCTGTTTACTTCCTCTGTAATAATTTGGATATTCAGTCTCCTAACTCCATCATTCTAAGGTTTGCCTTCTTAGGACAGAGATGTAGCCTAGAAATGGATAATGTCAATGACTGAATGAGTACTCAATAGTTTGTAAAGTTTCTAATAATAAGAAAGCTTTTATTTTGATCTAAGTAACAAAAATAGGTAAGTCATTTCATAGACTTTCATCCGTCTCAGCTTGGAACACATGGTGGTATATTATGCAATAGTAGGGAAGGAGAGAGTTTCTCCAGGAAAGGTGTCATTTAAGCATTCATGTATGTTAATATCTTGGATTGAGCCAATATATAGTGTATTCAGGATGGGAAAATTCATTTGATATGCTGTAATGATAAATAGTGATTGAATGTAAAAAAAATAAATTAAAACACTTACTGAGTGCCAACTGTGAGTTGAGTTTGTGAATACAGAAATGCATAAGTCGCAGCCTTTGTACTCAAAGTAATCACAGCTGGTCCATGGACAAACATGCAAAGGCAGCATAGACTGTAAGTATTATCTTTATTCAATTTAATGTATTAGTGATTCTACACAGAAATGACTGAGCAAGTCTGCCTAGAGCTGCCTGAAGAGACTGCACCAAGAAAGTGGTAAGACCTTGGCTAAATATTAAAGGAGGGGGTGGCGCAGAGGGAGCATTCCAGTTAACAATGGTATAAGTCACAAGCATGACTCTTTTTTTGAAAATTTTATTTATTATTATTATAACTTTTTATATTACATTAAATCACATATTTCTTTGCAGTGTATTACATTTCTTTTTCCAGCACAGTTACCATGCATATCAGTCAAGACAAAGACATTGCTATCCACATCATCACTATCAAATAGCTTTTCATCAATTTTTTCAGATGATTATTATTATTTATTCTCTTTATTTTTTTAAACATGGGATCACTATATATCATTTGGATTGTAAAGACAATTTACCCAACATGAAATATTTCTCAGACCAGTCCAGTTTGTGAATACAGAAATGCATAAGTCGCAGCCTTTGTACTCAAAGTAATCACAGCTGGTCCATGGACAAACATGCAAAGGCAGCATAGACTGTAAGTATTATCTTTATTCAATTTAATGTATTAGTGATTCTACACAGAAATGACTGAGCAAGTCTGCCTAGAGCTGCCTGAAGAGACTGCACCAAGAAAGTGGTAAGACCTTGGCTAAATATTAAAGGAGGGGGTGGCGCAGAGGGAGCATTCCAGTTAACAATGGTATAAGTCACAAGCATGACTCTTTTTTTGAAAATTTTATTTATTATTATTATAACTTTTTATATTACATTAAATCACATATTTCTTTGCAGTGTATTACATTTCTTTTTCCAGCACAGTTACCATGCATATCAGTCAAGACAAAGACATTGCTATCCACATCATCACTATCAAATAGCTTTTCATCAATTTTTTCAGATGATTATTATTATTTATTCTCTTTATTTTTTTAAACATGGGATCACTATATATCATTTGGATTGTAAAGACAATTTACCCAACATGAAATATTTCTCAGACCAGTCCAGTTGAGACTATTATACATGTTATCATCAACAGGTTAGTGGGACACAAGCATGACTCTTTCAGGAAATGGCAGATAACCTAGTGTGTACATTATGGTGAATGCTTAGGGGGAATAGAAGAAATGTACTGAACAGTTTAGGCAAGAACAAATTTTTAAACATGTTTAATGGTTTCTATTTTCCTTGTAGCAATGGAATCCCATTACTGGTTTTTTAGCAGGGAAATAAAATGTGTGTTCTTTCACATGGTAGTGGACAGGTTGAGCAGGGATTAAAAACTATGCAAGTATTTATAGTGACATGGACAAAAGATAAGGAGATGTGAATTAGGATGAACTGAAGATGAGACAAGAAGAAAGACAATTCAGGGCAGGATCAGGAGTCATCATCAACTGGGATAGGGCTCCATGGACTTGAGCATCTCTCAGAAGACTATGACTACAGTATTGTGAAGGAAAAGTGAAAGAAGATGAAGCTGAAAGGGAGTGACGAGACCATGCAAGGGTTGGGATGTAGATTTCATCCTAAGTACAATGGTAATCCATAAAGGTTTTAGCCAAGACCTAGCATAATATAACTTGCCTCTTAAGGTGGTATCATTGACTGCAGTAAAGAGAATGGCTTATTATAGAGGGTCCAAGATTCACATCACAGAGACAAGATAGGAGGCTTTTGTCTTTCAGAAAGAAGATGATGGCTATTTAATTGAGTGCTGGCAGAGAAAATGGAAAAGAGCAAGGTCTGAAATATATTGTGTAGGTTGATCACATTTGCTAATGAGTTGCATATGAAGGGAGAGGTAAGGGCTGGAATCAAGGATTACTGCTGGATTTCTGACCTACCTGCAGGACACACAGTAATCACATGTATGGATCTGGGCAAGGCATGGAGAGGAGAGATTTTTTTGGAAGAGAAACCAAGCCTCCGATTTGGCCATATTTTGTTTGAGATGCCTGTGAGACATCTAGTAGATGTCCAATAGGCAGCAGGATCTACTAGTCTGCAGTTCAGAGTAGAAGTTCTACATTAGAGAATTTTTTGAACATAGCCGGTAAAAATGTCAAGAGGTATAAAAAAATCACCTACAGAAGTGTGAGAATAAAGAGGATAAAAGAGGAGTGAAATGCAGGTGAGAAGAAGGGAAAAAAGAAACAATGACGGGATCAGTATCAGGGGAGCAGTGGAGGTAGAAACTACATTGGAAGGGGCTGAAAATGAAATGAGAGATGAAGTAGAGAATGAATCAGCCAATATTTTAAACAAGTTTTGGCATGAAGGGGAACGAAGTTTAGGGTTGTTAGATTTAGCCAGTTACAAGACCAAGGAATACAGGATTGTGCTGATGTTAATGAAGACAAACTTAAAATTTTTTTTTAAGGTTTTGTCATAGAGTCAGAGTGCTCGCCAAAGACAGAAGGATGGTCACCCTGTAATCCCTTCTCCTTCATTCTCTTCTTGGGATTTTGGGTATGCATGCACACATGGCCAGAATAATTTTCAAGCTGTCAGGTCCAGGACTCGAACCATGGTTGGTGATGTGGGAGCTCAATGCCTTAGCCACTGTGCCACCTGTTGGCATTTAAGATACATTTATTAAAGGGGATACATTTATGTGAGAGGGAGAAGATTGTACATAATGACAAATAGCATATTTATAATGCTTTGCAGTTAACCAGGGCTGTTCTCATATATTATTTTATCTTCTCATGATAAAACTTAGTAAGGTTGTCATGGAAGAAATGGCATTGACTTCATTTACAGGCAAGAAAGCTAAAATCTTAGAAATATCAGTGATTAGTGCTACTTTGGTTGATATAATGGTGGCACAATTAGTACCTAAGCCCAGGTCTTTACATTCTAAACTTTTTCTCTGTACCGTAATAATAAGTTTGAGCTCTATTTCTATGTGGGTCATATCCCAGCAAATTGAATATTCTGGATTTGAATTGCTTTTGAAGTAGCAAGGTGAAGGAAGAAGCATCTAATGAGTTAAGACACCACAATTAAAGACAGAAAACCAGAGTTCTTAAGGGTCAAGTTTAACCTTTGACATTATCCAACCATGTGATGATCAGTAAATAACTTAAACTTTCAGTAAATAACTTAAACTTTCATTTTTTCTCCATTCAAAAAAGTGTCTACATTTTCTGAGAACTCACTATGTTTTAGATTTAATCCAAGTGTTTTAAGAGACTATCTAAAATATTAGGGCCCAGCAGTTACCGTAATGGCTATGTAGCTGGACTCCCATGTTGTTGACTGCACTTCGAGTCCCAGACCCGGTGGCCTAAACTCACGCTGGGTGCGTGTGTATGTGTGCCCAAGATTCTGAGAGGAGAAAGGAGGAGGAGGGAATGTGGCATGGCCATCCCCCCTGCGGGGGAGGGGTGATTTCTCGCTTTCTGTCTCTCTGTCTCTCTGTCTCTCTCTGTCTTTCTGGTGAGTGCACATGCCCTATAGCAAACAAACAAAAAAACCAAAAAAAACCCCAAACAAACAAAAAACAACTCTCTAAAAAAAAGTGATTATCTAAAACATTAAATAAAAATTTGAAAATAGAATTTAAAATGTTTATTAAATGCATAAAGTAAAATAAATGTCTTTAAAAGAAGTGTTTTATTCAGAAACTGGTATTAAAAAAGAAGAGTGCACAGGTCAAAATTTGGGGAAACAAATGTTTAAGCATTTTCAAAGGAAAAGATGATTAAAGGTAAAAATCAGGTAGAAAGATAATTAGCCCAGATAGAAAAAGAATAGTGTGGGAACCAGCAGATGGCATAATGATTATGTTACTGGACTCTCGCATAATCAAGTGTGGTTTGAGTACCAGGCAGTTTAAACTCATGCCAGGTGTGTGTGCCCAAAATCCCTAGAGGAGAATGGAGGAGAAGGGACTGTGGCATGGTCATTCCTCCCGGAGGGATGATTTCTCACTTCTGTCTCTCTGTCTCTCTGGTGAGTGCATGTGCCATATAACAAAAATCTCACAAAAGAAAAAAAATAAAGAAAGGAAAAGAAAAGTGTGAACGTCAGGGGTCATTCTTGCAAAAAGGTGGGGGTGAAGAATGTCTTCTGAATGTCATGAAGGCTAGGAAGGAGATCAGGTGAAGAGATGGAAGTGAAATTAGGAAGCTAAGTTAGGTGAAGTAGGGCAGCAAACTGATTTGCCATGTTTTCAAGTTAGCTGGAGGGAGGGCTTTAGCTGCAGAGATTTGTGAGTGTAGAAGAATGACCTATGGAACTGTTGCTATATAGGACAGATAGAACTTTTAGGGAAGTAAATTATTAGAAAGTACTATATTTAATTTTTTTAATAGGACCAGATGGTGGCATGGTGGTTAAGGTAGCTGGATCTCACATATCTGATCTCTCATTGTTTGAGTTCCAGAGTTGGAGGCTTGAAAACATGTGTGCATGTTCTCCAAATCCCAAAAGGAGAAATGTAGGAGAAGGAATTGACCATTCCCCATGGTGGGTGCTTTCTCACTTTTCTCTCTCTGTCTGTAGTGAGTGCATGCACCCTATAGAAAATTAAAAATAAAAAGTCATGTGACCAATTTGACTCCTTTCGTAATTAGGAGTATAGTTTGAGTTCAGAAGCATTATGAATAAAATGAAAGACCATAAATGTTATTGAGTAAATTTGATGTAAGAAGAAATTTACATACAATCTTCATAAAAGACTGACTTTGGCCACTGGAGACCACAGAAAGCTCTTCCTCTATTTGATTTCTCAATAAGGTTGCTTTGTGACACTAGCTCTATTAGTATTTAATGTGCTAATCAACTAAAGGATTTTATAAGCATCTTAAGGGCAAGGACCAAGTTTTATGATGCATAATAGCATTATTTTCTAATTTCTTTTAAGGTCTAAAAATGAGAAGAAAGACTAATCTTTCTACATAAATGATCTGAATTTGAACTTGAATGCTATAATTTTGCTGAAACTAGATTCTTTCTGGAGGTTCTCTGTGGAAATAGATAAGGAAGAAGAGAAAACCTAGTAGCCATGTCTGTCTACAATATCACCTCAGCACACCCAGCAGTCTTCCTGTTGATGGGGATACCAGGACTAGAGCACCTACATGTCTGGATCTCCATCCCCTTCTGCTCTGCCTATATCCTGGCGCTGTTAGGCAACTGCACCCTCCTTTTTATTATCCATGCTGATGCAGCCCTCCATGAACCCATGTATCTCTTTCTGGCTATGTTAGCAGTCATTGACCTGGTCCTTTCTTCTTCAACAGTGCCCAAAATGCTTGGCATTTTCTGGATCAGAGACCGAGAGATAAACTTCTATGCCTGTCTGGTCCAGATGTTCTTTCTCCACTCCTTCTCCATCATGGAGTCAGCAATGCTGCTGGCCATGGCCTTTGACCGATATGTGGCCATCTGCAAGCCACTGCACTACACCACAGTCTTGACAGGGTCCCTTATCACCAAGATTGGCATGGCTGCTGTGGCCCGGGCAGTGACACTAATGACTCCGCTTCCCTTTCTGCTTAGACGCTTCCACTACTGTCGAGGTCCAGTGATTGCTCACTGCTACTGTGAACACATGGCGGTGGTAAGGTTGGCGTGTGGGGACACACGCTTCAATAACATCTATGGCATTGCTGTGGCCATGTTTATTGTGGTATTGGATCTTCTCTTTGTTATTCTGTCTTATATTTTCATTCTTCGGGCTGTTCTACAGCTTGCCTCTCAGGAAGCCCGCTACAAAGCATTTGGGACATGTGTGTCTCACATAGGTGCTATCTTAGCCTTCTACACACCTGTGGTCATCTCCTCAGTCATGCACCGTGTAGCTCGTCGTGCTGCCCCTCATGTCCACATTCTCCTTGCTAATTTCTATCTGCTCTTTCCACCCATGGTCAATCCTATCATCTATGGTGTGAAGACCAAGCAGATTCGTGAGAGAGTTTTGGGACTATTTGTGAGAAAGAAGGTGTAAAAGGAGAGTGAGGTGAAGAAATAGTTGAATGAATTATATACTGGAGATTGGGGAAAGGTATTATAGGAAGTGGAGTGGTCAGTTTCTATGTTTAGTGGTTTACTGGCATAATGAAAAGAATAAATTAACTCATAGAGCTACCAGTTGTGGAGGACTTAACGGTTCGTTTTCAGGTAGTCTCTGGACTCAAACTACTGACTTTGCTGACTCCTCAGTCTTTATTCCTATCAGTAACTTGACGAGGTCTTGACCCACAGACCTCTCAGTAACTTCACTTAAAGACACAAAGATGTTTCCAAGCTCATTTACCTAAGAGAAAACTGAGAATCTGTATTTCTGTCATGGATCATTGGGATTTGGTGAACTATCTACTAAGGGAATGAGAACCAGCAATATGTCTGATGTAGGAATCCTTCCTTAGTCAGTCTGACAGGCAGGGTCCAGTTTCTGAGTAAACACGTTCCAGTGCGGGGAGTTTGCAACATTCCACATCTGCAGGTTCCAAATGACACAGTTCTGCTTGCTAGGACATCATTTAAAACATGCAGCCAGTTTGTATACTCTTATTAAAAACTTCCTATTCTCATGACCAATCCTTCTCATTAAACACCTTGAATAAGCTATGTCCTCTGAGTTTTGTTTACACTTCATGTAACTTTTACTTTACTCATAGATATATCTTTCATGTTTTCAATAAGAATATGAATTATCCCTTGTTTATTAATTCAGCCAAGTCTGTGCTAGAGGTTGATACACAGACTATTAATAAAGGGATGTCCATCTTAAGTTCATGTCCTGGGATAAAGAAGGGAATACTTATTATGAGAGGTTGAGTTCTCTGAATTCTGCATTCCAACACAATGAAAAAACTTGAGTAAAACAAAGCAGATTGGAGGTGGAAATTTAAAAAAATATTTCTTTCTCTTGCTCTTTTCTTCTACAACTTACATGAAAACTTACATACCTGATCATTTCTTTACTGTTAATTTAGTAATGCAATACAATTTGGCTTCTCAGACTAGTCCTTATAGACTGTCTTCCATAAACATATTGTTTTATGCTTATCTTCTGACTCCTTTATTTTCTTATGCACTATTTTTATTACTTATATATATCTATCTGTCTTAATGTCTTTCTCTATCATTTTCTCTGTCTCTATTTACCCATCTATATTATCTAGTTTTGAAAGAAAATCTCCAGGCCTATATCAGATATGATGTGGTACATTAGAAGATGTCTGGGAGAGAAAGGGATAGCAAGAATCTAACATCCTCCTTTCTTTATTTTCTACTTCTGCTCCCATAACTTCCCTAATTCACAAAAATAAATATCCCAGATAAATAACATTCTACATTTAGTTCAATTGTGGTCAAAACCTCTTGATTGATTTTCCTGAGACTAGTTGGGGAGGGTGGAAAGTTTAAAAATAACATTAGACACTAACACCACCGTAAGAAAAAGTAGCATGAATTAAAAGAAGCTATTTCTGACAAGAAAAATCTACTGTTTCTTCTGTTGAATGTACAGGAGAAATGACATTGACCTTCAGGTCATATTTGTCTCCAATGAAGAAGGAATAGTTTTGTTTCCAAAACAAGGCTGGTAGTTAAAAATCTAATAGCTGGGTAATACATATAACAGCAATATAACCAGTATTAGTCACAAATTTGAAAAGGAAAACTATATTTTGCATTAGCTTATTGATGTTTGGCCCACAAATAATGAACAAGGAATAACTAGTTGCCTATAGACACACACCATTTTGCACTATACAAATGATACAAAATTACTATAAGAAAATTTGGTATAGCAGTCTTGGCCTGGTTACACTAACAAAGAATCACATGGACCTGTTGGAGATGAAGGCTGTAATACAGGAAGTCAAAATCTCTCTTGAAAGTATTAAAAGCAGACTAGATCACACAGAAAATAGAATCTCAGACATAGAAGAGAAAATTGCTAGCCTAGAAAAATCCACCACAAAGACTGAGAAAATTGCCCCCCAAAATGAGAATAATATATGAGAAATACTAGATACCATCGAACATCCAAACATCCAGATAGGTATCCCAGAAGGTGAAGAGACTCATAAGGGCATTGATAATCTATTCCATGAAATCCTGCAAGAAAACTTTTCAAACCTAGAGAGGTACTCCAAGATCCAGTCCCCAGAAATACAAAGGACCCCAAATAGAATCAACCCAAGAAAATCTTCTCCAAGACACATTATAGCCAGACTGACCAAAACCACAAAGACAAGATACTAAGATTAGCAAGAGAAAAATGGCAAGTTACCTACAAGGGATATTCCATCAGGCTAACAGCAGAACTCTCATCAGAAACAATGCAAGAGCGAGGAAAGAATGGGAAAATACATTCAAAGTGTTAAGGGAAAAGCTATTTCCAATTATTCAATAGCATGCTGAACACCTCTGACCCACAAACACTTCCTGCTCCATCTACCCTCCCACTGGCTACTTAGTTCCTACCCCTCTCTTCCCTCCATGCTTCTCCTTTACTAATACAGACTGCAATGTTTTACAAACATGTTGGTAAATGATAAACAAAAAAATTAAAAATAAATTAAAGTGAAAAAATAGCACATTATCCAGTAGGGACAGTGCCTATCATGGAATAGGGCTGAATCCACACTTCTTGAGGACCAACAGTTAGGGAAGACAAAGTTAGGTCCAGGGAAAACTTTTGTGGTTAGGGAGTGGATATTATTGAGATACAGAGCTCTGAGATTGCTTTATAAAAGTATGGGGGAATGGGTTGCAAGTGGCATGGTGGTTAAGGTGCTTTCTTAGTTGTACATATAATGTACATAGTTGTACATGTAATGTACACATAATTGTACATATTAGCTGTACATACAATGTACAACTATTATATGTAAATTTAATATTACAATACAATTATTAAATAAAAGAACTAATCTGGGTAGTTAGAGCATGCAAGAATACATGTGGACCTCTGGTTAAAAAGTACCTTCTTTCTCACGTCTTTGCAAAAATAGCAGACAGTAAATTCAGATTTAGGTAGAAAGATTGCCTTTTTTTTTTTTTTGAGAGATTTTTTTTCTATAGGGTGCGTGTGCTCTCCAGAAAGACCGAGAGAGACAGAGAGACAGAAAGTGAGAAATCATCCCCCAGGGGGGATGGCCACACCACAATCCCTTCTCCTCCATTCTCCTCTCAGGATCTTGGGCACGCATGCGTGCACACACACTCGGAGTGAGTTTAAGCCACTGGGTTCGGTACTTGAACTGCGGTCAACTACATAGGAGTCCAGAGACATAGCCATTATGCAAGCTGCTGGTCCTTGCCCTTTGTTTTTACAGGTGACTGGCATAAGAAGTAATCCTATTTATAGTGAACTCCTCATTATATACCTAGATCTTCCCATCCATTCTGTGAGTTAGGGAAAAACTATGAATACTGTATCTTACAGATTAAAAAAACAAAACAAAACAAAACAGAACAAAACAAACAAACAAAAAAACAGATCAAGAGTCAGAAAAGTGATAACCAAGGTCACAAGCTGAATATAAACAGATAACTCAGACCAATTAGCAACATGAATGCAAAATAAAATACCTAATGGAAGACCTTGGCCTGTTAGGCTGAAACCCTGACTTTCCTAGTCACTTTCAGACAGGAGTTGGTTGCAGTGTATATGTTTTAATGAGGCTGTCCTTAGGAACACTGCAAGGATAATGGTAAAAAGCAGCTGAGCAAAGACCAAGGCAAAAGCAGATTCATCTGAGGGACTCACAGCCTCCGGCTAGTAAGGCAGGACCCCTAGCAAACATGACTTACTGCTATTAAATGGGGAGGAAGCATGGCTGCAGGAAACCCTTGGGGTTTGAGCTCTGGGTCATGAGAGTCCCATTGCATTAATCTCCAGAGAAGAGGCCAGAGCCTTCTGCAAGTCCCTGAGAACTCTTATCAAGGGCATTAGTTTCTGTTTGTATGTGCTTTTGGGAGGAGGACAGAGGTTTGTGAGGATAAAGGCAGCTGCTCTTTTCTTAGTCTTTCCTTCCCAAACTCTGGTGTCTGAAGACAGACGGCTGTACTGGAGTTGCATGAGCTAATGGAAAAGACCAAGGATTGTTCTTAAAACTGAGGACTGTAGACAGAGCTGGAACTAGGGAAACAAGAAAGATGAGACACAGTGGTGGTGAGCAGGAAAGGATGGGGCACTCTCAAGGCATGTAGCCAGTCCCAATCTCAGGAACAAGTTCCCTCCCCTCTGTTCAAATCCATTATTGCCTCTATTTTAAGAAGCTATTTAAAAAAAGAGAGGTCAAATCTTGGCATTCCCAGCTAATTGCTTCATGTGCTAACCTCAGGCACTAACCCCACCACGGAGGATGCCTGCCTCTTAAATGCCAAACATCATCTTACCATTTCCAACAAGTCTTAGCTTATTATTCTAGTTTGGATTCAGTCACATCTCATCTCCTGTCATTACTTTTTGTAACTTCTGCCAGGGTAGCCATCCCAATTAGGATGCTTCTGCATTAGTCAAGAAGGAGGAAATGAGACCTGAACTACAAATATGGCAAAGAGAGGTAAGATATACATTTCTTTGAGGTTCTTCTACCAAAAAACACAACTTTGAAGGACTTTAGGTGTGTGTTTCTGAGTTTTAATATTTGAAATCCATCATTCTCTTATCCTGTTAAGATAAAGGTGTAAGGTACCAATTATATGGGAGTACTATCTGTTTAAAGAGGCCCATTTCAGTACTTTTTGGAGAAACAATGAAATAGGAGTTAAATCGTTTTTTTTTTTTTTAAGATTATTTTATTTAACTTTATTTATTTATTTATTTATTTCAATTTGACCAGAGAGGGAGAGAGAGAGGAGAGAGGAGAGAGGAGAGAGAGCGGTGAGAGAGAGAGAGAGAGAGAGAGAGAGAATGAATGAAAAAATGAGAAAGCAAGCCTCCAAGTCTGGGACTTGAACTGTGGTCAGCCATGTGGGAATCCAGCACCTTTAACCACCATGCCACCTGCTGACCCCAGAGTTAAATCTTGTCTAGTGTTGTCTCTTGAAATGGAATACATGCTAAATAAAACATTTACTTCAGAGCAGAGTATTGGTTCTGAATGTTATGAAAGAAGACTGACTCCATTAACTGTCCTACTCTGTTCTTTTTCTTTTTTTTTTTTTTTTTGAGAGGTTTTTTCTATAGGGCGAGTGTGCTCCCCAGAAAGACAGAGAGAAAGACAGAGACAGAAAGGGAGAAATACCCCCCCGCCCCGGGGGGGATGGCCATACTACAACCCCTTCTCCTCCATTCTCCTCTCAGAATCTTGGGCACGCACACACACACACACACACACACACACACACACACATGCCCAGCATGAGTTTATACCACCGGGTCTGGGACTTGAACTGTGGTCGACTACATGGGAGTCCAGCAACATAGCCGTTACGCCAACTGCTGGTCCCTGAGTTCTTCATTTTGATTGGGGTAGATTTTTGAAGAGCTTTAAAGGAAATGAGGTTTGTGGATTGTTGGACACATTGTGTATTGGAGAAAAAAATAGATGGATCAGATCTATTTTTCTTTGTGTATTTCTCAGACCACAGTGTGGTCCAGAATATGCACAGAGCAATTCAAGGGCATGTAGAGACTCAGAGATAAAGCAAAATATACTATGATTTGTGGAAAATGCATATTTTCAGAGGTTAAATGTGCAACAAGTATGTGGTCACACCCTATCAGTTTATAGAGTGTGTTATGTACTAAGTATTATTCTCAACAGGAAGATATACCTGTTAAAGTAGCAATAATAATAATAAATTCTGTTGTTAAAAAGCTTGCTTGCTACAAAGCCAATGGTTTGTTCCTAACTAAGGCATACAGATATTAGAAAAGCTTGGAAAAATACTTCCCAGTGGGTCTTCTGATATAGTTAACCAAGGATGGCAGGTTAGAGTTTCTTAGAATTTCCAACCTGAAACTATTTTTATAAGAAGAGAAATAACATTATGAATTTGGATCATATAGTTTGAGACCTTGTGAAAAAAAATTCAGAAGATTTTTTTAGTAGTCTGGTAGTCATACTTTATTTAGTGAAATGAATACTCAACACCTATCATGTATGTGAACGGCTAGGGTAATAGAAGTGGATAAGGCACTCCCTGAATCCCTTCACTTCACGAGTGTTGGAAGTTTGTGGTACAGATAGATATTGGAGAGTAAAAGTGAAATTTTGGTTATTTGTTAGGAGTTTTTGTAGTAGTTGATGAGATATGATGGAGAAGGATTGAATAAGTGTGGTGGTAATTGAAACAGGCAACTTTGGGATTTACTGTGGAGGATAATCCAATGGTATTTGATGAACTGAATATGATAGAAGAAGAAAGGGAAAAATCAGGGATGACTGGATTCTAGGTTGAACAACTAGTTGGACAGGATGTTATGGTCTGAGATCTGAGTGGCATGGGGAGGGTAGACATTGTGATTTCTGCAACAGGCATGATAGGTTTGGGATATCTGTAAAAATAATATGTAAGGGTGTTAATTGTATATACTAGTCTGGAGTTTTGAGGGAAAGTAAGAGATGTAAATTTATATTTCAAGTTTTATGGTATGGTGACTAAATCCATGGTGAACAAGTAGAATACCCAGAAAGAGGGCAATGCTCAAAGATTTTTCTGAAGTAGTTTTTCCTGACTTTCTTATATTTCCCTTATGCTTAAAAGCTTGTTATTTCTCCCTTTCTAAAGGCAAATGAACACACACACACACACACACACACACACACACACACACTTCTCACTGCAATAGTGTCCTATTCTTTGCTGGCCTTTGCAGCTAAATGTCTCAGTGGAATGACCTATGACAACAAACTTTAGTTCTTTTTTTTTTTTTTTTTTTTTTCTGCTTTAACTCGGTTAGTACAGTTAGCTAGCTAACTCATTTTGGTGTAGCACCTCCCATTACACCAAAATTGTTTTTATCAAGTTGTCCAGTCCTTTGTAATACAAAACATAGGTCTAATTTTGTGTCTTCACTTTATTTGACTCATCAGCAGCATTAGTATCTAGCAATAATTCACTCCTTAATACCCTGTGTTCAATAACTCAACAAGACAAATATCCTGGATATTTTCCATTGTAATTGTTGCCCATTCTCAGCATCCATTGTCAGCCTCTTCACGAACCCCAGCTCCTCCTTTACTCCAATTCTTTTTTTTTAAATTACAATTTTTTTATTTAACTTTACTTATTTACTTGTTTTAATTTGTGCAGGGAGACAGAGTGAGAGAGAGAAAGAGAGAGAGAAAGTGAGAAAACAAGCCGCCAGGTCCTGGACTTGAACCGTTATCGGCCATGTGGGAATCCAGTGCACTTAACCACCACCCCACCTACTGGCTCCTCCCCTACTTCAATTCTTAATGCTGGGATTCAGTCTGAGTTCTCTTATCTTTATGAATGCTTAATCTCTTGTTGATCTCAATGTCTTTTATGGATTTAAATATAATTTATTTTCCGATGATCTCAAGTGTATATCAGCAGTTAAGATCTTTCTAATTCCAGACTCATATTCAAATATACCACATCTTCATTTGGGTTTTTGACAGACATGTCGAAGTTACCCTGTGCAAGATAAAAATCTTGATCTTCCCCTTCAAAAGTATCCTCATCTTGGGACCAGCAGTTAGCGTAATGGCTATGTCGCTGGACTCCCATGTAGTTGACTACGGTTTGTGTCCCGGACCCAGTGGCTTGAAACTCACGCCGGGCGCGTGTGCGTGCGTGCCCAAGATCCCAAGAGGAGAATGGAAGAGAAGGGATTGTGGCGTGGCCATCCCCCATGGGGGGTGATTTCTCGCTTTCTGTCTCTCTGTCTCTCTCTGTCTGGCGAGCGCACACGCCCTATAGTAAAAACCTCTCCCTCCCCCTCCCAAAAAAAAAGTGTCCTCATCTCAGTGGACAGCAGCTCCTTCCTTCTGGTTTCTCATGCCTAAAATCTTGGCATCATCTTAGATTCCTTTTCTCTTTCACAATCTATATGTCATCTGTCAAAAAAAAAAAATACAATGGCTTTTTTTTCAAATATATCCAAAATCCAATTTCTTTTCATTACATTCATTACCATTTTTGTTCTGAGTCAATCATCTTCCTCCCTGGATTACTGAAATAACCTCCAGATTCTTTCCATTAGTCTACCCTTATTTCTTTGTGCTATTCTCATCATAGATACCAGAGCAAACTTTTTTTATAATTTTAAATTGTTAAGTCATTTTATTTATTTATTTATTTATTTATTTTACATTTTTTAATAATTCAATCACATTATTTAGCTTACAAGGTGATCACTTAAATATGTGAACATTTCTCCCCAGTCCAGTTGATCAAAATATAACAACACTACCTCCCTGTCTCAACAATGCTGTCTCCGTATCTCCGTATCCCTCCTCCAAATGTTTTTCCCCAGGCCCCACTCCTCCACACACACCACATCTGGCATTCACAGAGCAAACTTTTAAAAAGCACAAGTCAATTTTTTTTTTTCTCTTCTCAAAATGAAGTCTTTGAGACAAAGGTGGAGGAGCCTTTGCAAAATTCTACAAAGACCTACAAGACTCTGTGTGATCTGATCTCTACTATTCTCCCAATCATTCACTTCATTCTAGCTACATTGATTGCATATCTGTCCTTTGAACATTGGGCATACACAGGTCTTAGGGCATTTGCTCTCGATCTCTCTT
>NW_006159505.1:377873-404051 GCF_000334495.1 Tupaia belangeri chinensis | reverse complement strand
CTTTCCCTAGGGGCAGCTCCTTATATTTTACATCTTTCATGCTTTTCTCACCCCTTCTCATTTTGTCTTTTTATGATAGCCATTGCTGTGGCAACCTCTTCCGTGCAGATGTAACCTTCATCAGTTCCATCTTGCCCCAGCTGCATCTGCTTCATTGCTCTCTTAAAGGAAACCATTCATCCACTCTGGTGCATATGCAAACTTGGACAAAGTTAACTCTTGATTAACCCTTGACTTGGGGTATGGATAGAGAGTGAAAGAAGGGATAAAAGTTCTCTATTCGGTCTACAGAGTCGTCAGTTCTGAGGTTCCTTCTACATGGTTTGTCATGTGAAACTGGACAAAGGAATGACAGCACTATCCAGCTCAATAATGGACCTTTAGATTTGTTTTCCCAGCTTTCCTGTTTTATTCTTCCATTCCATTTTTGTTCACTGATTTTCTCATACAAATATATTACCTGTACAAAATTCTAGGTCCTAGCTTTTAGAGAAAGCAAGCTAAGTTCTTTGCTTCATTTAGTCTTTACACACATTCCCTTCCTAATGAGGCATACCATGATTTTTTAATTCAAAATTGGTGTCTTCCTCCACTCACTACTTTAGGATTATCTATCTTCATCACTTTTTTCTTTTTTACCCATAAAAGTTAATGCTTTCTATAATGCTGTGTAATTTAATCATTATTTTCTTTTATTATTCTTCTAAAACCTTAAGGATATCTATTTTCTCTGCTAAGGGATCAGTCTGTTCGATTTGTGGATTTTTTCCTTAACCCATTCAGCAAAAATATTTAAATACTTTTTGTTAAATTTACTTAATATATTTACTGAATGCTGTATATCTATAACAATTGAACAGAGTTCAAGCTTCAGTCAGACCTAAAAATCTCAGTATTTAGAGATAGGGCAGAAGCAAAAGACTGAAATGACATGCTAGGAGATAGAAAATGGCAAAACCATGGAAGCCAAGAGAAAATTGGATTGTTGAAAAGAGAATGATCAGGTCTAGCAGGTGGTGTAGTAGTTATGTTGCTGAATTCCCACATGGTTGATTGCAGTTGAGTCCTGGACCTGGTGGCTTGAAAATCACGTCAGGTGTGTGTGTGTGTGTGTGTGTGTGTGCACGCGTGCGCGCATATGCCCAAGATCCCAGGAGGAGAATGGAGGAGAAGGGAATGCAGAATGGCTATCCCCCTGGGGGATGATTTCTCAGTTTTCCTGTTACTATTGCTGTCTCTCTCTCTCTAGCAAGCGCACATGCTGTATAGCAAAAACCTTTAAAAATAAAAAAGAGAGTGGTCAATTCAAATTAATGCTGCTGAGGGGTTGAGTTACACAAAGGCAAGTACATGACAATGTACATATTATCATGGAGATCATTGGTCATTCCTGTGAAACAATTTCAGAAAGATAATGGGCAGGGAATTCATATTGGAATGTTTCAAATCATATAAGATATTTGAGAAAGTTGAGATTAAAATAGACATTTCTGAATGTGTTTATGTGAAGAGAAGCAGAGATCTGATGTAATAAAGTGAGAAAGATATAGGTTTAAGAAAGGCTAATTAATATAATTAAAAAAAAAAAACCCAAAAAACAAAAAAAACAGAGTTTGGGCCAGTAGGCGGCATAGAAGTTAAGATGTCTGAATTTCACATAACTGCCAACTGTGCAGTTATGGTCCTGGCTCTGGCTGCTTGAGAAACATACTGGACACATGTGCATGTATGCCAAAAATCCCAAAAGGAGAATGGAGGAGAAGGGTTTGTGGTGTGGCCATACCCAGGGGAGTGATTGTCACTTTCTCTCCCTGTCTCTCTGTCTCTCTCTGCTGAGTGCATGTGCCCTATAGCAAACTTAAAAAAGGAATGAACAGAGTTCTGTGAAGAAGTGGCAAATAAGGCTTTGTAAACACTGAAGAAGTATACAAAGGGGTTCTATACACAAACATACAAAGGTAGGGCAGTGCTATTCCCTGTTTAAAGAGAGGGAAGGAAACAGGAGCTATGAGGTAAATGATTTATCATTAGATAAGATGTGCCAGTAGAATACATGGCAGCCCTGATTTGATGTATGACCTTCAGATTCTAAATTTTTCTCAAATCCTACAGAATTTGCAAGTTTGTTATGCTGAACGTGTTTAACTATAGGGTATATAGATGGAGGTAATAAGCCTAGTTATTTAGGCCAGTGGAATTTCTGAAAACTACAACTCAAATAAGACTAACAGTATTAAGTATGATTTACATTTCCAAAACCTTAATCTTCTCATTTTGAAAAAAAAGTGTGTGTGTGTGTGTGTGTGTGTGTGCACGCGTGCGCGCATATGCCCAAGATCCCAGGAGGAGAATGGAGGAGAAGGGAATGCAGAATGGCTATCCCCCTGGGGGATGATTTCTCAGTTTTCCTGTTACTATTGCTGTCTCTCTCTCTCTAGCAAGCGCACATGCTGTATAGCAAAAACCTTTAAAAATAAAAAAGAGAGTGGTCAATTCAAATTAATGCTGCTGAGGGGTTGAGTTACACAAAGGCAAGTACATGACAATGTACATATTATCATGGAGATCATTGGTCATTCCTGTGAAACAATTTCAGAAAGATAATGGGCAGGGAATTCATATTGGAATGTTTCAAATCATATAAGATATTTGAGAAAGTTGAGATTAAAATAGACATTTCTGAATGTGTTTATGTGAAGAGAAGCAGAGATCTGATGTAATAAAGTGAGAAAGATATAGGTTTAAGAAAGGCTAATTAATATAATTAAAAAAAAAAAACCCAAAAAACAAAAAAAACAGAGTTTGGGCCAGTAGGCGGCATAGAAGTTAAGATGTCTGAATTTCACATAACTGCCAACTGTGCAGTTATGGTCCTGGCTCTGGCTGCTTGAGAAACATACTGGACACATGTGCATGTATGCCAAAAATCCCAAAAGGAGAATGGAGGAGAAGGGTTTGTGGTGTGGCCATACCCAGGGGAGTGATTGTCACTTTCTCTCCCTGTCTCTCTGTCTCTCTCTGCTGAGTGCATGTGCCCTATAGCAAACTTAAAAAAGGAATGAACAGAGTTCTGTGAAGAAGTGGCAAATAAGGCTTTGTAAACACTGAAGAAGTATACAAAGGGGTTCTATACACAAACATACAAAGGTAGGGCAGTGCTATTCCCTGTTTAAAGAGAGGGAAGGAAACAGGAGCTATGAGGTAAATGATTTATCATTAGATAAGATGTGCCAGTAGAATACATGGCAGCCCTGATTTGATGTATGACCTTCAGATTCTAAATTTTTCTCAAATCCTACAGAATTTGCAAGTTTGTTATGCTGAACGTGTTTAACTATAGGGTATATAGATGGAGGTAATAAGCCTAGTTATTTAGGCCAGTGGAATTTCTGAAAACTACAACTCAAATAAGACTAACAGTATTAAGTATGATTTACATTTCCAAAACCTTAATCTTCTCATTTTGAAAAAAAATAATCAAACAAGTTTTTATTATTTTCTTTCTGTACTTACTTTGTTCTGTGACTATGATAAATGTTTTCAATGATCTCATTTAATCTTCATATGAACCTCATTAAATATATTCTATAAAAGAAAAGAATGCCTTTGTTAAAACTGGGCAACTCCAGTGTTTAAGGATATGAAAGACGAGAAGGAAAAAATGAGTAAGAGAAGTCAGAAAGATGAAAGCTTGTTAACAATGGAGGATATTTGGAACTCAAGATAGGTAGCAAGAGAATCAATAAATAGAGTTTAATATACATCTCAATGGAGAGTCAAGAGAACAATGTTCTTCATTTTCTCAGTAAGCTGGAGGCGAGGCTATATTTACAGATGTTTAAAGGACCTTGAAGATATATGCTAGGGACCAGCAGTTAGTGTAATGGCTATGTCGCTGGACTCCCATGTAGTCGACCACAGTTCGAGTCCTGGACCAGGTGGCTTAAAACTCATGCTGGGCACATGTGCATGCATGCCCAAGATCCCGAGAAGAGAATGGAGGAGAAGGGATTGCGGCGTGGCCATCCCCCCCAGGGGGTGATTTCTCGCTTTCTGTCTCTCTGTCTCTCTCTCTCTGTCTGGCGAGTGCACATGCCCTATAGCGAAAACCTCTCCAATCTATACACAAACATACAAAGGTAGGGCAGTGCTATTCCCTGTTTAAAGAGAGGGAAGGAAACAGGAGCTATGAGGTAAATGATTTATCATTAGATAAGATGTGCCAGTAGAATACATGGCAGCCCTGATTTGATGTATGACCTTCAGATTCTAAATTTTTCTCAAATCCTACAGAATTTGCAAGTTTGTTATGCTGAACGTGTTTAACTATAGGGTATATAGATGGAGGTAATAAGCCTAGTTATTTAGGCCAGTGGAATTTCTGAAAACTACAACTCAAATAAGACTAACAGTATTAAGTATGATTTACATTTCCAAAACCTTAATCTTCTCATTTTGAAAAAAAATAATCAAACAAGTTTTTATTATTTTCTTTCTGTACTTACTTTGTTCTGTGACTATGATAAATGTTTTCAATGATCTCATTTAATCTTCATATGAACCTCATTAAATATATTCTATAAAAGAAAAGAATGCCTTTGTTAAAACTGGGCAACTCCAGTGTTTAAGGATATGAAAGACGAGAAGGAAAAAATGAGTAAGAGAAGTCAGAAAGATGAAAGCTTGTTAACAATGGAGGATATTTGGAACTCAAGATAGGTAGCAAGAGAATCAATAAATAGAGTTTAATATACATCTCAATGGAGAGTCAAGAGAACAATGTTCTTCATTTTCTCAGTAAGCTGGAGGCGAGGCTATATTTACAGATGTTTAAAGGACCTTGAAGATATATGCTAGGGACCAGCAGTTAGTGTAATGGCTATGTCGCTGGACTCCCATGTAGTCGACCACAGTTCGAGTCCTGGACCAGGTGGCTTAAAACTCATGCTGGGCACATGTGCATGCATGCCCAAGATCCCGAGAAGAGAATGGAGGAGAAGGGATTGCGGCGTGGCCATCCCCCCCAGGGGGTGATTTCTCGCTTTCTGTCTCTCTGTCTCTCTCTCTCTGTCTGGCGAGTGCACATGCCCTATAGCGAAAACCTCTCCAAAAAAAAAAAAAAAAAGATACATTCTATATTCTAGAGCAGTGCTCTCTAATAGAAATTTCTGCAGTGATGGAAATATTTTTATCCGAATGGTCCAATATGGTACTACAAGTCACATGTGGCTACTGAACACTTGTTTCATAGGGCTACGGAACTGAATTTTTATTTAGCTTTAATAAATATAAGTAACCACCATATCAGTAGCAACCATATCAGATAGGGTAATTCTAGAAAAAATATTCAAATTGTGTGATTAATTAGGGCATTACAAATCATAGGGCTTATTAGCTTACACATGGACCCAAGACTGAGATTCAAGACAGGAAATTAACTTTTGTGTTTGGAAATTTAGTTTGACTAGAATGATATCAATGTATGTACTTAAGAAATGAATGGATTTAAACATATTTTCACTTCTTTTTTTTCAGGGTATTCCTGACTTCACGAAGAACACAGAAAACACTACTTCTTCTCCATTTCTCTGTGAAAGTTTTCTTGTGATATCAATTCTATGGATACTTAATATTTTATCTACTCAATGAGAGCCAAAGCTCCTAAGAGTAGAAAACATACATTATAGTAGTCCTCTATGTCTCTGAGGACTACTAGCTTATTTTGTTAAGGTCTAGCAGTGGAAACCAGAGGTGATCTTCCCAGGTGGAATTTTAGAGGTTGAAATCTATAATCCTATGTATTATGGAAAGTATACATAGAGGGTGAAGGAATCTTGTAAAAATTGACAAGGAGAATTTTCAGGAGCCATGTCAGGCTCCAATATTACATCAACTCATCCAGCTGTCTTCTTGTTGGTAGGAATTCCTGGTTTGGAGCACCTTCACGTCTGGATCTCCATCCCCTTCTGTTTTGCTTATACTCTGGCACTGTTAGGCAACTGCACCCTCCTTTTTATCATCCGTGCTGATACAGCCCTCCATGAGCCCATGTATCTCTTTCTGGCCATGTTGGCAGCCATTGACTTGGTTCTCTCTTCTACAACATTGCCCAAAATGCTTGCCATTTTCTGGATCAGAGATCGAGAGATAAACTTCTATGCCTGTCTAGTTCAAATGTTCTTCCTCCACTCCTTCTCCATCATGGAGTCAGCAGTGTTGCTGGCCATGGCCTTTGACCGATATGTGGCCATCTGCAAGCCACTGCACTACACCACAGTCTTGACAGGACCTCTTATCACCAAAATTGGCATGGCTGCTGTGGCCCGGGCAGTGACATTAATGACTCCGCTTCCCTTTCTGCTCAGACGCTTCCACTACTGCCGAGGCCCAGTGATTGCTCACTGCTACTGTGAACACATGGCGGTGGTAAGGCTGGCGTGTGGGGACACACGCTTCAACAACATTTATGGAATTGCTGTGGCTATGTTTATTGTGGTGTTGGATCTTCTCTTTGTGATCCTGTCTTATATCTTTATCCTTCGGGCAGTTCTTCAGCTTGCCTCTCAGGAAGCTCGGTACAAGGCATTTGGGACATGCGTGTCTCACATAGGTGCCATCCTGTCTACTTACACTCCTGTGGTCATCTCCTCAGTCATGCACCGGGTAGCCCGCCGGGCTGCTCCTCATGTTCACATACTCCTTGCTATATTCTATCTTCTTTTCCCACCAATGATCAATCCCATTATCTATGGTGTCAAGACCAAGCAAATTCGTGATCATGTGATCAATCTATTCCAGAGAAAAGATTTATAGATGGATAATTCTTTTTTTTTTTAACCTACTATTAAATATTCAGTAGATACTGAATTGAGGTGGAGAGAAAAAATACAAGTAGGAAAATTGCAGAAACTTCTTTTGTGTCAATTTTTCAGTATTACAAATAAAATGAGACTCTGTTTACCATCGAACCACCAATTATGTCAGATCAGGTTTGGACCTGTAGTCTGGTCTAATAGATGAAGTTGGACCTTCCCTTTATCATGAAGTCATTACGTGATTGAAGAAAACATAAAGAACCTTCCATAGTGATATTGTTATGTGGGTGAAAGACAGTAGGAGTATTGGCTAAGATTGGTCTTAGCAGCTGAGATTTTGGTGGCCTCTTTATACACAGTATGAGTGAAGAATTGAAGCACAGATTTTGTAACTTAAAGGCCAACATCCCATCTTGTACTGAAATTACATCTGTATGTTTTCCAATAAATGGCCTCCAGACTCTAGTGCTTTTTTTAAGCCTACTATCTTCTCAGGTAATGAGCCCTACTTAGACGCTCCACTTGGAAGTAGACTTATCTTTTCCATTAAGTTAGTTTCTTTATGACTTCCTTTTAGACCCACATTCATGGCCAATTCTTTTATAGAGCTCTTAAAAAAGGAGTCTTCTGATAGCCCTTTTAATCAATTTATATCATCGTATAACTAACTTTTCACATGCATATGTCTGTTGTCTCCTAAAAAACCCTAGTAACATTCATGGAATGAGTGAATAGATAAAAATAGTTGAAAAACATATTTAAACTATGGACTGTGGAAGCAGAGTGATAACACCTTTCCCTCTTTAAACTGAGACTTCTGAAGACACTGAAGATCTTATAATATGTAGTTGTGGTTAGCCCTCTGTCCCTCTATCACAGGAAAGGAACTTTCTTACTCCTCTAATGTTAAACTTTGCTGTACCCCTTGCTTTGGTGAATGGAATTTGAGTGGTCTGGAAATGTGGCCTAATGATCAGCAACTTTAAAATATGGTTCTGTATGTTGGATCGGTTTCTCTTACTCTTTTCCTCTGCCACAGGAAAGAGCATGTCTCCTATCAGGTTTTTTTTTCAGTCTAGAATCACAATGCAGATATACAGAGCAGATATGAATCTGATGCCAATCTATAGAACAGATACAGCTCACTCAGGTGTTCATGTAACATGAACAAGGATGGTTTTATTGTTTTCACAGTAGATCACTGAGCTCTGTGAGTTTTTGGTTTTCCACAGCATAACCCAGAGAAATATGATTCCTGACCCTATGAAATATATCTTTCATTTCAAGGTATGACAATTCAAGACTGAGAATTTAAATAAAAGTGAAAGCAATATAACATTTTCTCTTCCAATATAGTCTAAAAATAATATTGGATTTCACTTATCTTTCTGCTTTTCTTTTACTTCATACACAAAATCTCAAGATTGAGCAGTCTTTTAGCTAGTTATTAAAATTTTTTTAATGATAAGGTTTTAAAAGTGGACACATAATAAATGCATATATTTGTGGAATATAGTGTGATTTTTCAGTACATGAACACAATGTGTAATGATCAAATTAGGGTAATTTATTTATCCATCATCTCAAGTATTTGTCATTCTTTTGTGTTGGGAACATTTAAAATCCTTTCTTTTAGTTAATCTGAAATATATAATAAGCTATTGTTAACTATGGTTAGCCTACTATACAACATTAGAACTTCTTTCTCTTATATAACTATAATTTTGTAACCATTATCCAGCATCTCTTTATCCTCCGCTTTTCACTACCCTCTAAGCCACTAGTAATAAATATTTTCTTGTCTACTTTAATGAATTCAAGTGAAAATGTGGTATTTCTGTGCTTAGTAGGTTGTTTTACTTAATGTAATGTCTCCTAGACTTGTCTACAGTGCCTCAAATAACAGGATTTCATTCTTTTAAATTGCTGAGTAATATTCCATTATGCACGTACGTACTGTCATTTCTTTTTCTTTTTTTTTAAAGAGAGCTTTTTTGCTTTGTGTGCATGTGCTCGCCAGAGAGACAGAGAGAGACTGTACTGTAATTTCTTTCTTTCTCTCATTTTTTTTTTTTTTGTAATTTGTTTATACATTTGTCTGTTGATAGACACAGGTTGTTCCCATATCTTGGCTATTGTAAACAATGCTGCAACAAACATTGGAGTGAAAATATCTTTACAGTCAACTAATTTCCTTTGGATATATGCATTGTAGTAGAATTGCTGGATCGTATTGTAATTGCAGTTTTAATTTTTTGAGAGACTTTCATATTGTTTTCCATATGACTATACTAATTACGTACCAACAGCATGCATTTTCCTTTCTCATATCCTCATCAGTACTTGTTATTCTTTTTTTCTCTGGATAATAACCAATCTGAGTGAGATAATAAATATCTCACTAGCTTTGATTTGCATTTCCCTGATAATTAGTGATGTTGAGCATTAAAAATATATTTAGCCATTTGTATGTCTTTTTTTGAAAACTGCCCAGATTGACTACCCACTTAAAAATCAGATTATTGGTTTTTTTTCTTTTAATACTGAGTCATTTGAGTTTCTTTCATATTCTGGTTATTACTCTTGTGAGATGTATGGCTTGTAAAAATCTTTTTCCATTCTGTAGATTGTCTCTTCACTCTGTTCATTATTTCATTTGCTGTGCAAAAATTTTTTAGTATGGCCGAATCCCATTTTTCTATTTTTGTTTTTGTTGCTCATGCATTTAAGATTTTATCTAAAAAACTTTGCCCATACCAGTCTTCTAGTGTGTTTCCTCTGTGTTTTCTTCTAGTAATTTTATAGTTCCCAGTCCTTAATTTGTCTTCAACTAATTTTGAGTTGATTTTTGAATATAGTAAGACATAGTAGTCTAGTTTCTTTCTTTTAAGAATGGATATACAATTTTCTCAGCATTAGTAATTAGAGAGACTGTTGTTTCCACAATGATTTTTCTTGATGTCTTTGTAAAAAATTAGTTGGCCGTGTGTACATGAATTTCTGTCTATATTTACTATTCTATTTCATTGGTTTATGTTCTTTTTTTAATGCTGGAATCATGCTGTTTTGGTGTATTTTGTAGTATATTTTGAAGTCAGGGAGTTGTGATGCTTCCAGAATTACTTTTTATACAGAATTTCTTTGGCTCTTTTGGGTCTTTTGGAGTTTCATAGAAATGTTAGGAGTTTTTTTTTTTTCTATTTATCTGAAGAGTGCTGGTGGTATTTTGGTAGATTCTTAAATACATAGATACTTTTGAATAGTATAAACATTTTAATAATTTTAATTCTTTCAAACCATGAACAAGGAATGTCTTTCCTTTCTTTTGTTTTTTCTTTTCTTTTCTTTTCTTTTTTGGTGTATTCTTCAATTCCTTTCATTGTTGTTTTATAGTTTTCATTGTAGATTTCTTTCATGTCCTTGGTTAAGATTACTCTCAAGTATTTTATTTTACTTTATTTTAACTATTGTAAATGGGATTGTTTTCTTTTTATGAATATTTTTAAAAAGTTATTTATTATTATCATAATCTTGTTTAAATTACATTGAATCACATATAACTTTACAGTTTATTATATTTCTTTTTCCAGAAGGAGTACCATGCATATCAATCAATATAAAGACATTAAAATCCCCATCATGATCATCCAATAACTTTTCATTTTTTTAGATTATTATTATTATTCCAATTTTTAAAAAACATTCAATCACTATTTATCATTTTGCTTGTAAAAAGACTTTATCCAACATAAAATACTTCTCAGATTGGTCCAGTTGAGAATACTATACATGTCATCATCAACAGGTAAAAAATCATATCTGTATCCCATTAATGTCATGACTCTCTATTTGTTCTCTTGCTATCCTTCTCCACACTCTTCTCCCACCCTGTTCCACATTGTCTTATCATCGCTATTTTCACTTCTTTTATGCCCTCCAATATTTCGATCTCTACCATCAAGTGTCGATATATATTAAGTGGGTACATACAATATCTTTCTTTCATATCCTGGCTTACTTCACTCAGCAATAGATCCTCCATGTCTGACCACTTTCTATCAAATGCCATGGTCTAGTTGTTTTTTATGGCTGAGCAGTATTCCATAGAGTATATGTGCCACACTTTTTCAATCCATTCATCAGCTTGTGAAATGAGATTGTTTTCTTAATATTTGTTTCAGCTAGCTTGTTATTGATGTATAAGAACACTACTGATTTGTGTATTTTGATTTTGTATCCTGCAACTTTAGTGAATTTATCAGTTTTAAGAGTTTTTGTGGAGCCTTTAGCTTTTTTCTCTCTATATAATCATATCATCTGTATAAAGAGGCACATTTGACGCTTCTTTTTCAAATTTAATGAATGACTTCAATTTCCTTCTTTTACCTAATTGCTCTAAGACTTCTAATACTATATTAAATGAGAATGGAAAAATAGACAGCCTTGTCTCAACTTAGTTATTAGATAAAAACTTTCACCTTTTCTCCATTCAGTCTGATGTTAGCTTGAAGTTGTTCTATATAGCCTTTATTATGTTGCATTGCTGCCCTAAATTTAGTACTTGTCATATAAGGAACTGTTTGGGAAATGTCTATTTATTTAGCCTTCATCTGCCGCAAAACTAGATGGTTGTCACTCTGTTTGAAAACCCTCAACTGTATGTGAGCCGGTGGTGAGCAACCAAGGGCACAAAAGAAAGCTGGCTGTGTGAACACACCTTTCTGCAGAGTAGTGAGCACCGGAGAGAGCTTTCCAATGCTGGGGCCAGGGCATGTCTGAGTGAGTCATGAGAAGAACATTCTCTATGGCTTTTAGGAACTTGCTCCAGTTTCCCCTTTGCTTTATCCTCCTGTCCTCAGGATCTCTCAGTGCATAACAAGGGCTGTATTATCATTATTAAAAGGCAAGTTTTTATTTATTTATTTCTTAATGTGCCAGACACTATATAAACATTTTACACTTCTCATTGTGTTTCTATAACAAACTCATAAGGAACTACTACCATTGTTACTTTGAAAAGAGGAAAGGGGAGCTTAGATTATACAATGCATGTAAAGTCTGATGAATACTATTTCTGGTCCCTTTCTGACCTTTATTGAGATTCCAGACCAGTTTTTAAAAATATTTTTATTTCAATTTATTTAATACATTCGATCACACATGTCACTCAGCTTGCAAAGTGAATATTCCAACATGTATACATTTCTCACCAATCCTGTTGAGAATACTATACATGTTATCTTCAACAGATAGCAACCATTTCTTTGTCCCATAAGTGCCTTGCCTCTCTATTTTTCTCCTTAACGTCCTTCCTCAGACTTTCCTTCACCCTCCCTCTTCCCACACTGTATCTGGTATTTATAACCATATTTTGTTTCTATATCCTCTAGTCATTCAGTTTTGGCAATGAGATATCACCTAACCCCAGTCAGAATAACTAAGATTAAAAAAAAAAAAAGATAAGTGATGGTGGGGGTGTGGTGTTAGGGGAACTCTCCTACACTGCTGGTGGGAATGTACATTGGTCCAGCCACTATGGAGAACAATATGGAGATTCCTCAAAGACCTACTAATAGAACTACCATACAACACAGCAGTCCCACTCCTTGGCATCTACCCAAAGGACAGAAGAATCTTTAGTCAGAAAAGTGCTTGCACATCAATGTTTATTGTGGTACTACCACAATTGTTAAGACATGGAACCAATACAAATTCCCATGAACAGATGAATGGATCAAAAAAGTGTGGCATATATACTCCATGGAATACTCAGCCAGACCAGTTTTTAACTATTTGTGCCACATGGCTGTTTATAAATAAACACAAGGATGCCTCCTTCAACTGTCTCCCAATCTTCACTTTTTCCATGAAGACTTGAAGGGTGAAAAGGGGCTGATATAGTGTCTCTTATTCCCACATGAGTATTGGTGATGGAAAAGGAACAGAAGTATTTGTATGAGGAGGAAATAAGATATTGGCTTTGAATAAGAGACATTCAGTCATTGGATTTGTCACATCCCCATCCTTCATCCTCCAGTGCACATTCTTTTCCAAAGTATTCTGAGACAACCCCTTCATTTTGAAAGTGTCTAACCAGAGCTCTAGATGACAATGGGATGAAATGCGATAGTATAACTAAGTTTACACCTGAATCTGACAGAGCTGGGTGTTGTCATTGGCGGTCCAGTCTGGATAGAGCAACAGCATACATATAGATGGCATTTTCCACTTTTGTTTCCAATCATTCAATGCCATATGAAGAAATTAAAGATGATTGGTATTTGGTCTTGGTCAATTGTAAACTCAGCAGATCATCTAGAAAGAAAAACCTTGCTGTGGGTTTTCTGAGGTTATTTTGCTAGATCGCTCTTAGTATTACTAATCCCACTAGTTCTAATTAAGTCAGTTTATTTATTTTTTAGTTTAGTTTTTTTTTTTTTTTTTTTTTTGGCCAGAGGATGTGTGTGTGTCCAGACAGAGACACTGGAGGAAAAGTGAGAAATCACTCCCCAGGGATGGTCATGTTGTAAATCCTTCTCCATTCACCTCTCAGGTTTTTGGGTGCATAACACATGCCCAGAGTGATTTTCAAGCCACCAGGTCCAGGACTCAAACTATGGTTGGCCATGTGGGAGTCCAGCATCTTAACCACCACTCTACCTGCTGGCCCCTAAGGTCAGATTTTAAAAATCTCAAATGTCTCTCTCTATATAATCTCTACATGGAATAAATAGACTTTAGGCATTATGCCAAAAGTCCCAGTCATTTCTCTCATCATTGAGTCCACTGATGAATTTGTTTGTTTTCATCTTTCTTCATCTTCTCTAATGCCTGGACTTATGGTCAGGAGATCACTCTGTAAAACAATTTTCTAGCTCTGAGGCTTCTGTAGTATGTTTTCTTCAACTCTAAATAAAAAGCGGTTATATAGATTACATTTGGCACTAAAATTGTATTTGTAGAAGCTTTCCATCTGGAAAGACTGATTAGAGTCAGCTTTGGCATTGGCTTCTAGAAAACTTGATAAAATAGGAAAAGATGAATAGAATGTGATCCAACTAATCTTGGAGTTACGTATAGATTTTGAGAAAATAGATGTTGGGATTAGCCCAAGGTTAATACTAAATTTTAGAAAAGAACTTGTATTATTCTAACTTTCCTACTTTTAATTTTTTTAAAATAAAATGGGGTTTGATCATATATCTCCATTCAAAATACATCAGATGTTTGTACTCTGCAGAAGATATTAAAAGATTCAAAGACATAATAGTACGGAAGACAAGTGTAGATACCACAGATTGTATGAGAGGGTAGTGAATTGTGGAGGGTGCGGGGGAGTGGCTCAGGAAAACATTTAACAGATACAAGAATGTAAGGTTCTTTTGTTGAAAACAGTGTATATATATTAATATCCCTGACTTGCCACACACTGCATGCATACTTTGAAAAACCATTTCATATGCCACAGAGATTTATGGCAATTAAATGTAAATAAGAAAATAATGAGACCAGCAGATGTCATAATGGTTACGTCACTGGACTCCCACGTAGTAGACTGTGATTCAAGTACTGGACCTGGAGACTTAAACTTACTCCCGGTATGTGTGCTTGCATGCCCAAGATCCTGAGAGAATGGAGGAGAAGGGACTGTGGTGTGGCCATTCTCCTCGGGGGGTGATATTTTATTTCTTGTCTCTCTCTGTCTCTCCTACAAGCACACACACACCCTATGGAAAAAAAAAAAAAGAAAAAGAAAAAAAAAAAACAACAAAAAACTCTAAAAACCGAAAAAAAATGTTAGAGGATATCAGTTAAATGTGAATGTCAAACAAGTAACATTTAATACATATCTCGTGTGATATTTAGGACACACAGATACTAAAAATGATTTATTGTTTATCTGAAGTTCAAATTTAATTTAGTCCTTTTTGGTGTATTCTGTTGGCTAAATCTGGTTTAAAAATGAGGTTTGGTTCCTTCCCTCTCACACTCCATCTTTGTCTCTAGTGTCACCATCGCTTCCCATGCTTTTATGTCTTATAATCTTTCAGTTTCTGCCATGGAGTGCCGACATTGGGTATATATTGAGTGGGGGCATACAATGCCTCTCTTCATAGTCTGGCCTGCTTCACTTAGCAATGAATCTTACATATCTTTGACTGAAGCAATGTACAGTGTATTCATAATGGGAAAATACATTTGGTATGCTGTAATGACACACATGAATGAGTGTAATTGAATGTAAAAAATACTAAAAAAAGGAAAAAGAAAATATAAAACAAGTAAATATAGGTAAAAAATAAGTTATTAAGCTCATATATTAAAGCAACTTCAAGCACTTAGAATTGAAAAATTATAATCATCATTACATGACACATTGTTCTCATTTAAAAAATGAGATTTGGCTTCTTTCTATTATACTTCTCAAAATACTAAAGTGATTATGTTTTAAGACATGGTCTCACCATGTCATAATCCTTCTGTCTCAGTCTCCCAGCTGGGACTTCAGGTGCAGACCACCACACCTAGTTCTTTTTCAGAAAGGGTCTTACTACATTGCCCAGCCCAGGCTGAACTTGAGATTGTCCTTCATCAGCCTACCAGACTGCTGGACTTAAAATTGCTGCACTGCATCTGACTTTTACTTTGGTTGAGGAATTCAGCTTGGGTCTCCCATGTGTCCCAGCTTGTAAAACATAGTGTCTTATCAGTGCATGCCATTGTCACTAGGCTTAAATGATTTTTAACCTAAAGTTAGCCATTTAGACTTTTTGGATATTGTTATGGTTTGAAAAAAACTGAGGAAGTTAAGTTGTTTAAATCTGAAATGTTTTAGAACTAAAATGGACATAACCATGATTCTGGTCACCAGAATTGGGAGTACTTGCCTCATTCCACTTTTCATGCATTGCTATAAAGTAGAAGTAGAAGTAGTCATCTTGTTATGAAAACTCTATGCCCACTAAATAAATAGGATCATATCGTAGCGATTGACAGTAATCACAAGAATTCTCCAAAGAGACCTAGAGTCAGTTTGAGATTTATATTTACCAGGGTCTCCTTTTATTCTTATCGACTTTGACCCATATATTATCCAACCTCCTTTATGTCCTTTATGAAATAACCACCATTATTCCACTTTAACTCTCTTCTGTGTAATTACATTATTTTAGTGTAACTGCTGTTTCTCTCATATGTCGTCCCAGGACCTTGAAATGTAATCTAATGTCCTTTCCTATCTCTTGCTTGCAGTAAACCTATTATGAAGAAGCTATGTGGGATGTCACGTATCTGTCTATATAATGGGGAAATGACCTTGTTCGAGGTCATTTACTGCTGTGAGTAGTGAAGTCTCATTTTTTGTCTCTGTAGATTAAGATTTCTCATACTCATATTGCTTCTATACAAAAGGCCTTCCCAGGACAGACCAAAAGGTTGGAAAACTTGTCACTTAAACTTTTCTAGACTTTTATTATCAGAATTTGTAAACTGTCTTCAAAAAGGTATTAGAGTATAATTTTACCTTCTAAAAGTTATGCTTTATAACATCCTTCAAAGAGAAACTATAAATCTTTTACCAAAAAGAGTGAAGGGGCTCTGCCCTGGTGGTATAGGTGACGAGATACTGAATTGCAGTCCTGGAAACCACATAGCCACCCCAACTTTGGATCCTGAGTTGACCTGAAGACACACTGAGTGCTCATGTACTCCAAAATTCTAATAAATTGAAGAAAGGGAATAGTGGCATGACAAGACCCTATCTAGGGTGTCCCCCTCTCTCTTTCTTGTGTTATTTTTGATTAAAATAAACTTTAAAATGTGAAGACTAGTGATGATTGTGCTTCCTGTGGCCTATATGCTTATTTTGCTTCATTTTATGAAGTTTAATAGATAAGAAAAAGGAAGTGTAGTACAAATACTCATGCCCTGATCTCTTCTCTCCACTTTCAGTTATTTGGTCTATACTGCATAAATCTATGATTAAATAGAAGAGACTCTAAGATTGCTTTTAGACCCTTACCTGCAAAGTTCAGGCAGGACCCAGAAATTTTATGGGTTTCCCTAGTCAGAGCCTTTTCTTGAATACCACTAAATATTTATATGTCTCATAGATGCAGAACAGAGAAAAGTCACCTGGGTTGAGACCCTGCCTTTAGAATGTGGAGAAGTCTCTCTCGGATCTGCTTGGTGCGGACAGCATAGACGACCGGGTTGAGGATGGGTGGAATGAGGAGGTAAAAGTTGGCCAAAAGGATATGGATGTGGGGAGGGACATGATGGCCAAATCGGTGAGTGAGAGAGGAAACAGCAATGGGGATATAGAAGACGAGGATGGCACAGATGTGAGAGCCACACGTTCCCAAGGTTTTAAGCCTGGCTTCAGGAGTGGCCAGACCCATTACGGCCCTGAAAATCATGAAATAGGAGGCAGTAATGGCTAATGAATCCAGGATCAATACCAGGAAGCCAATTCCCATTCCATATAAGTTGTTAATCCTTGTGTCACCACATGCCAAGGTGACCACGGCCATGTGTTCACAGTAGGAGTGGGAAATGACTCGGGTCCGGTAAAGGGGCAGCCTCAGGCGAATTAGTAAGGGCAGAGGTCCAATGTAGAGTACCCCTCGGAGGAGGGCAGCCAGCCCCAAACGACCCACCATAGGATGGGAAAGCACTGAGGTATGGTGCAATGGATCACAGATGGCCACATAACGATCAAAAGCCATGGCAAGGAATACACCTGACTCAACAGTGGCAAAGCAATGGATGAAGAACATCTGGACTAAACAAGCATTTACACTGATGTCGCGGGCACCAAACCAGAAGATGGCCAGTAGCTTGGGCATGGTAGAGGTTGACAGGACCAAGTCAATGACAGCCAACATGCACAGGAAGAAGTACATGGGCTGGTGCAGGCTGCGCTCTGTCTTCACCACTGCCAGGATGACCACATTGCCCACCACAGCCACTAGGTACATAGAACCAAAGGGGATGGACAGCCAGATGTGCAGGGACTCCAGTCCTGGGATGCCTGTGAGCCAGAAAGAGGTAGGTGCAAAGCAGGCATTATTAGAGATGAACATGTTTTAGAGTCCAGGGAGTCCAGGGAACTGGAGCCCTTTGTTTTTGATTTTTACTCCTGTGAGAGATATTGTCTTTGGAAACTGGTCTAGGTTCTCATTTTCATCCTGGGCAAACAGTGGCACCTATGATAAAGAATTTTGGATGACAACTTGAAAATCAATACATTATATACTTTATAATAGAAGTTATCCATGATGACACCAATGTTAAATGTAGAAACAGGCAGTTCATTACTTTTAATTGCTAAATTGCCTTAGGTAATGTAGAAATCCCCAAATTCTGCATTCCCTCTGACATCATAATTTTAGTTAGAGGCACTTTTCCTAAAGGAAATAAAACAGAAAAGTTACATGTGTAATGATTAAGTGCAAATACATGTGATGTGTTTAGCCCAGTGCCTCCAGACATTTTTTTTTTCTAAGTTAAAATTTTTTTAGGTTTCTGCCATAGGATACTTAAGCTCACTGGAGAGAGACAGAGAGAGACAGTGAGAGGGAAATTGAAAAATCATCCCCCAGGAAGGATGGCCATACTGCATTTTCCTCTCCCCCATTCTCCTTTTGGGATTTTGGGCACACACACATGTCCGGCATGATTTTCAAACCATCAGGTCCAATACTCAAATGGTGGTTGGCCTAATTACCATGCCACTTACTGGCCCCACGCATATACTTCTTTTATCACTATTCGATAGTAAGAATGACATCAATAACATATTGATCAGTTGCTTACAGTTACTTATTTTTATACTAATAAAAGTTTGGAGCAATATATGCTCAAATAAGGCATCATTTAAGTTCCAATAATCCACTTAGTGAATTGGAATTATTGTATTGATAACATTTTAGAGCTATATGTTTCTTGATACAATGTTACATCATAATACAATAAGTAAAGAAATAGCAAGAAGAATATTAAACTGATTTAAGTTCATTAATGTGTGTATATGTATGTGTGAGAGAAACAGACAGACAGACAGAGACAGATAGAAACTTGCCCTAAAACAAAAAAGTCTGGGAAGATTAACATGAGGTTTTCATTTGTTGACATTGAGAAAGATTTGATTATAGGTGCTTTTAATTTTCTTCCTTTTGTGTATGTTTGTATGTGTGTGTATAAAAGATGATCATCTTTTAAAAATGATCTACTTTTAAAGATTATCAGTGACTTTTAAAATAAGCATATAAATGATCAAAGCCTGATTAAAAAATGTAAGAAGGCAATTTCCTAAGGAAACTATATTAGTGAAATATAATTCCACTTTCTCCAACAGGTTTAACACTATTTGTTCAGTTAGTCAAATGTAATTGACATCTTCAAAGATATTTAACACACAAAATGAACCTAATTTTTCAAAAGAAAATGTCTCTCATTTAAGATTGTCCAGATTTTATGGTTAAACAGGATGAAAAAGAGATAAAGTTTTAAAAGAAATATTTAGTTTAAGGAGACTCTTAAATTTTCCTGGACAGAGTATTGATATTATCTATAATTTGAGATAATAAAAGAGATGTATTTTTATGACACATTTTATTAGATATTTTGTCCATTCATCATCTGATAACAGGGACTTAAAAGAGTGGGCTTATATGAAATAGTCAGAAAGACCCTTCCTACAGACTACATTCTTCTTGGCCTCTTTTTTGAGGAGTTAGGGATATTAACACTAATGAAGCACTAGACTATTGCTTTAAAAAAAGCGTTGTCTGGGACCAGCAGATGGGCATAAAGTTTATGTCGCTAGACTTTCACATAGTTGACCATGGTTTGAGTCCTGGATCTGGTGGCTCAAAACCCACGCTGGGCATGTGTGAGTGTATGCCCAAAATTCCGAGAGGAGAATAGAGGAGAAGGGATTACAACATGGCCATCCCCCCTGTGAGGGTGATATCTTGTTTTCTGTCTCTTCAGCAAGTGCACGTGCCCTAAAGTAAAAATCTATTAAAAAAACCCACAAAAACCTTATCTACTTATTGTCCTTCTGCTCTTCAGATGTCTCTGCTGAGAATCTAGCAAGGAATCCTATTTATTCACCTACTTAGCATTCAGACTCTGAGAGCACAGGGTCTGATTTGTGTCCTTCTCTGTTTCAAGTTTGTCTGCTGATCTTCCACATTATTGCCAGCTGAATCAGTGAGTCTCATGACACTCCACATCAGCACAGTGACTTTCTTCACAATACCATTCTTTTTGCTGAGAAATTTCACTACCTCCTTGTCTTTTACCTAGGAAAGATTCCCCATCAACCTTCAAGGCCCATCTTAAGTCATCCCTCTTTTACAAAGCCTTGTGTAGCTCTTGCCTGTGTGGAGGAGGTTTGGAGTAGCAACTGCCATCACTAACTCCCTCCAAATGGTCTCAAACAAGCCTATACACATTTCAAAAACTTACTTTTGTCTAAGATATAAATGTCAATTACATTTCCATAGCAAATAAGCGTAAGAGGTATTTTTATGTATCCTCTTGGGTCCCTAATTGGAATGCCAACACAGTTAATTTTAAGTGATTTGTTAATAATTCTACTGAGTAACTCCATATGCAAATAAATGATAACATGTGTGAATTCATTCCTTTGGGTTCAACTGTAAGGTGGGTCTGGATTCCTTAGATAAGATAGGAAAGGGGAGAAGGTCCTAGGGAGTAACACCGCATAGCTGCCAAGAGCAATGACTTCGCCATCTGACAGACCAGTTTCCCCAACTAAGATCTTCATCTTATTCTGTGTTTGGGAAAATTGACAAGACCCTTGAAGCTTCCTTTTTCATACATAAAAGGGAGAGAATACTGCAGAGACTAAGTATACAAAATAAATGAGATAGGTGTGAGGCTCTTGCACATGACAGCAGGTGCCTTACCCTGAAATTTTACCAATTAGTATGACTGGGAGACTAGGGATTTACTTTCTAAAAACCGAAATGATTTTCAAGCAGATCTCTGTTACCCAGGACATTTCAGAGGGTGCCCCAAAGTACAGCAGTGGTATAGATAGGTCAGAAATTTATGGCGAACAATAGTCAACACACAGTTTTATCACATCAAAGGGAGAAAGTCTAAAGAGTTCTCTAAAAATATTGCCAAGGACCATCATCCTAGAGCAGAAAGGGGCCTGATTATTCAATTTAAGGCCAGGTAAAGATAGTGGCTACTCTTTATAAAAGAATCAGTGTCCAGAGGCTGATGTGAAACCTGGGTCTATAATTTTGATCTGTGCCAGACCCAGTTCAGCCAGTGAAGTGGTCACTGAATTTTAGGCTGGGACAAAGAGAATGTTGAACACATCTAAATAAATAACATCCACCAAGTTGACAACTGGCATCTTAAGTAGTGGTCTGAACTTGGCTGTGGCACTTCAATTGTGTCACTTTAATGTAGAACATTCCAGAAAGACATTTTTGATCAGCGCTGTTAAGGGCATCCTTACCTGGACACTGATGATAAGCCTGCAAGTCTTGGAAGAAGCATTCCGATGGTGGGGTGAGGATTCTGAAAGAAACATTTTGTTATGGATTAGAGCAAGACAGATTTAGGTTCTAATGTTAATTCCACTGTTCCTGGCTCTGTGACTTTAGGCAATGTAATCTCTCTGCTTTTTAAATTGTGTTTCCTGATCTGTGACATGGGGAGAACAATAATTACTTTAGAGTTGCTTTGTACATTAAATAAAGTGTTTGTAAATGTATGTGTATGCACACACACAACCATCTGTTAAAATATTTGGCTTCTGGATAGGCACTGCATTCTCCCTTTATTTACTGCTTTTTGTTGTCTCCTTCCAGAACGTAGACACACAGTTCTCTTTCTATATGGCCAAATGGCTCTATATCATTCTTTCCTACCTGTGTGACTGACCTCTTTAAAATCCGCAAAGATACCTACTGATGGTGTAAGAATCAGATCAGAAGAGAAAGTTGTCAGTGCAACAAAAAACAAGAGCTCTAATCTGGCTGGGATAGTGCAACCTCTCATGTTCTGAAGGAGAGTACTAGGTGACCAAGACTTACCCAATTGTTTGTCCTATCCTTTGATTTATAATACTGGCGAATTTATACTCAATTTATTTCTCTTACTTTTGACTAGATCTTTGGGGAGAATAGCCTTAAATGGGCAAAAGACAAATATAGTTTCTGAAACTTAGAGACTGCTTCCAATGACTTTGACCCTCTTTCCAGAATGTACTTACCCATTAGGGTGCCATTGACAGACCTAAGCTTTGCTCCTTACAGTGGTCACCTCCTGTCTGGATATTTGGATGAACGTAGTTGACAGTCAAGGGGAGGCTATGCCCCTGATCTCTTCACCATTTTTTCCTAAACTCTCTCCTTTTCTAGGTTTTGAAAATTGCCAGTTACTTGCAAGGGCTTACAGAGAAATCTGCATACTTCCCTCTGGACTTTTAGTGACCTCTTGGGAGCAACCCTCACTTCTCAAACCACTCTTCCTTTAGGAATAGAACAAATATTTTTATTCCTACTCCCTTTCTGGGCTCTTGGCTTGTCCCATGTTTCTGACTATCCTACTTTGGGCCTGAAATATTCGAAGACTTCAAGAGACATATCAAGGAAGGGCTCAAAGAAAAGGGTGGAATAATTCACTGATTAATGGTATAACCAATATGCACCCTTTTAAATGTTAATCATTGCTTCCATTAAAAAATGTAAAATTCAGGCTATGTGAAGAAGAAAGCAACTTAACATTGTAATTATTATTTAAAATAGATATTCATAGGTCCAGTCATAGTAGGACACCTAGACATTATTGGTTCTCAGGCTAGGGCCACATGAGGGGCTCAGGTTTGATTCTTGGCCCATCCTATAAAGGTGAATGCAATGACACACGCCTCTATTTCCAGTTATTCAGGAGGCTGAGGCAGGAGGATTGTGACACAGAAAGACCCTGTTTAAAACCCTACATATGCACACACCCCTCTATGCACATACAAAAGTATTTTTAATCACAAGTTGAAATAGTATGTGTTAATTTCCATGGTTTCTTTACGTAAACTTCCCAGGACAGTGGGAAGACTAGTTCCAGTTTTTCCACCACAGCGAGGTGGCATTGACAAATATTATTTTTCTGTCAAAGTTTAGGTTAGAATCTAGGAAGGGACATTACTGACTGTTGTGCAGCTTGTGAATTTTGTTTACAAATTGTCTTTGTTGTTTTTTTAGGGCATTCCTAACTGCAATTAGGGAATAGGGAAATAGAATGGATCTGTGGGTCTTCTAGTCTGCATGTATGTCTTAGAGAAGCAAATCTTTTTCTTAACATCACTGGCTCAAAGAAAGAGACCAAAATACTTTTTTGGTTCTTGCTGGTAAAAATATCCGGTTATCCTTGCAGTGCAAGCCCAAGCAAGGTGGCCAGTCATCACTCTCCCCTAAAATTACTAAGGTGCCCAAAGGTGTCAGATGAGAAGCTCCTGGGATGGCATTTTTTTTTAAATAGAAAGGACCCCTCTGCCCACCTCCCATATGGTCTCTGGTATCTACACTTGTCGTCGCTACTATTACAATATAGCTTCATATCTTTCCATTTCTATTCTGTTGCATTGGTCTATATGCTTGATTTTGTGCCAGTATCATGCAGCTTTGGTTACTATAGCTGACTGGAGCTGCCTATCATGAACTGG
Source organism: Tupaia belangeri chinensis (assembly GCF_000334495.1). Classification (NCBI taxonomy): domain Eukaryota; kingdom Metazoa; phylum Chordata; class Mammalia; order Scandentia; family Tupaiidae; genus Tupaia; species Tupaia belangeri. The sequence continues at coordinate 380,522 of NW_006159505.1, read as the reverse complement.
GTATTGTCTGACTCACAAGCCATGAAATGGGGGATGCATAACAGCACTCAATTATCAAATAGAAATATTATTATATGTGATAGGGCCCAAGGAGGCTTGAAGGCAGAGCAAGTTATATGAAGGAATGACTTAAATGCATGCTGTCCCACTCCTGCTATACTGTCTTGTCTCAGGCTTCAACTATGGTCTCATGTGGAATTCTTTATGACAAGGTAATCACCTTAAAGTGGACAACTGCAACACTTTAGTCCTTTTCTGGAACATCCCTGAAGGACAGTGGTGCAGAGAAATCCTCCTAGTGTGCAGGACTTGGGGCAGTATACCTGGTTGTTCTATTTTCTTGGCAGGAAAAACGGCTAGATGTGTCAGTATATACCAATTCATGGACTATAGCCAATGGTTTTATGATGATAGAGTTGGTAGGTACATCATTAGGAAAGCTGTAGTAAGGAAATAAGGGAAATCTAAGATATCTCTGGGAAAAAAAAATAAGTGCTCATCGAAGTGACTTCAACAGAACATTTAATCAGGTATATAAACTGACTTGTAGATCCCAGCCCCTCTTTCCTCAGCCATTCTGTCACTCAATGGACTCATTAACAAAAGAACTATGGTGGTAGGGATGGAGGAAATGTGTGTGCTCAGCATCATGGACTTCTACTCACCAAGGCACCAAGGACAACTTGGTTAAAGATACTACCAGAATTTTAAGAATAAGTTTTTAATTAATTAATTAATTTAGTATTTTGCTATAGGTCATGTGCATTTATGAGAGAGAGAGATTGAGAGAGGGTAAGTGAGAAATCACCCCCCCCAGGTGGAAGGTCATGATGTAGTCCCTTCTCTTCTAGTCTCTTGGGATTTTGGGGGCACTTATATCCAGCATGATTTTCAAACCATCAGGAGTTTGGGACTTCAATGACGCAGGCAACCATGTGGGTTCCAGCATCTTAACCTCCACACCACTTAAAGGCTTTTTATTTTTTTAAAAATTTTTTAATTTAAATTTCTTTTATACATTCAATCACATATGTGACTTAGCTTGTAAAATGAATGTTCCAACATGAATACATTTCTCACTAGTCCAGTTGGGAATACTACATATGTTGTCTTCAACAGATAATAACCCATTTCTTTGTCCCATAAATGTCTTGCCTCTCTATTTTTCTTCTTAATGTCTTTACTCAGACTCTCCTACTTCTCCTACCCTCTTCCCACACTGTATCTGGTATCTATAACCATTTTCTATGTTTCTATATCCTCTAGTCATTCAGTTTTAGGTATATAGTGTGGAAAATTGATATATATTAAGTGGAGACATACAATGTCTCTCCTTCATAGCCTGACTTGCTTGATTTAGTAGTAAATCCTCCATATTCATCCACTTTCTGTCAAAAGCCGGGGTCTTGTTGTTTTTAATGGTCAGTAGTATTCCATAGAGTATATGTGCCACATTTTTTTTTGGCTTCTCGTAGTTTCCCTTGTGGAGGTCTTTAACTTCTTTGGTTAGATTTATTCCTAGGTATTTTATACTTTTTGTGGCTAAGGTAAGTGAAATTACTTTCTTCAGTTCTGTTTCAGTTTGCCTACTGTTTGTATATAGAAATGCTATAGATTTCTGTATGTTGATTTTGTATCCTGCAACTTTACTGTGTTCATTTATTACTTTTGTGGATACCAATGGGTCTTCTATGTATACAATCATGTCATCTGCAAATAGAGATAATTTCACCTCTTCTTTTCTTATTCAAATGCCTTTTATTTTGTTCTCTTTTCAGATTGCATTGGCGAGGACGTCCAGTAGTATATTGAAAAAGAGTGAAGAAAGTGAGCATACTTGTCTTATTACCAGTTTTTTGTGGAAAATCTTTCAACTTTTACCCATTCAGAATGATGTTAGCTATGGGTTTTTCATAGATAGTTATTATTGTGTTGAGGAAGACCTTTCTACACTGATTTTGTGGAGAGACTTGTTCATGAAGGGATGCTGTATCTTATCAATTGCTTTTTCTGCATCAATTGATATGATCATATGTTTTTTACCTTCCTGTTAATATGGTATATTACATTTATGGTTTTGCATATGTTGAACCATCTTTGTTCCCTGGGATAAAGCCTACCTGGTCATGATGTATATTTTTTTACATGGCATTGGATGCTAATGTCTTGTTTAGAATTTTTGCAATTATGTTCATCAGAAATATTAGTCTATAGTTTTCCTTCCTTGTCCTGCCTTGTCTATTTTAAGGATAAGGGTGATGGTCTTCATAGAATGAATTTGGAAGAGTTCCATTCTTTTGGATCTTTAGAAGTAACTTGAGTAGAGTGGAGGTTAACTCTTCTTTAAGAGTTTTGTAAAATTCAGAGGTGAAGCCATCAGGACCAGGACTTTTCTTTGTTGGAAGGTTATTTATTACTGATTAAATCTCATGGCTTGTTATGAGCCTATTTAAACTTTCTACATCCTCCTAACTCAAATCTTGGTAGGATACATGTGTCCAGAAATTTGTCCATCTCATCCAGATTTTCTTGTTTGGTTGGCATATAGTTGTTCATAGTATCCTCTAATGATGTTTTGTATTTCTATTATGTCTGTTGTTACCTGCTTCATTGTGAATTTGATTTACCTGGTTTCTTTTTTTTTTTTGG